>NC_064816.1:83256029-83371831 GCF_023721935.1 Panthera uncia
GTGTGTGTGTGTGTGTGTGTGTGTGTGTGTGTGTGTATTTAATGTATTGTTTACAATGAAAAGTGTAACTGTTAGGTGGAACATTGTAACCTTTGAAAGGGGAATAAAATTATTTTCACATTGACTTTGGTGAGTATTGGATCTAAACTAGGACTTTGTTTTGATATTTTAACGGATAATTGTATCCAACCAAAGTATTTTGCCTCATCACTTCCCCTTAAAGGGTTGGTAATGACAAAACTTACATTTTGGGACTCCTAGAACAGTTAGCAGGAGCACCGTATGTGATATCTTTTTTAATTTTAAATACAGACCAAACCATTCACCTCTTCTTTTCTTGACCTGACTTTTTCTTTAACAAATTAATTTCATTATTCAACTGTAGATAAGCTAATAGGACTAGAATCAAGTTCCATCCAGATTTCTTGTTTGAAATGTTGATGCTCCCAGAACTTCACAGACACTCATTTGATCTTCATGTAATGCTCTTTGTTCTATATATACTTTCCTTCAATTAGGTACTTTTGACAAGATAAGGCATAATTACCCAAGCAGTCAAGGCAAGCTGTAAGTCTGGAATAGTAATTTAATAGTTTTTGCTTCTAAATTTTTTTTAACGTTTATTTATTTTTGAGACAGAGAGAGACAGAGCATGAACGGGGAAGGGGCAGAGAGAGAGGGAGACACAGAATCGGAAGCAGGCTCCAGGCTCTGAGCCATCAGCCCAGAGCCCGACGTGGGGCTCGAACTCACGGACCACGAGATCATGACCTGAGCTGAAGTTGGACACTTAACCGACTGAGCCACCCAGGCACCCCTTTTGCTTCTAACTCAAGTTGCTCAATAAATGAAACGGATAGAGAGGTTGGTGAAATCAGGTTAGTAGCAATACCTTATATTCACACGACATGCTATATTTTATAAAGTGCGCTTATAAACATTACCTCAATTTATTTATCATCCCAAACCTTCCTGATTTGGATTAGCCCAGTTTTGTACGTGCGTCAACAAGGCTTAGAGAGGTAGGTCCTAGCTAGCAAATAAAAAATGTGGAGAAGCCCAGGGCTATGGGTGACAATTCTCTGCATATTATGATGAATGCTGGTTGGATAGTAATCAAGTTGAAAGAGAAGGTCTGTCACATGGAAATAGAATGCACCAATAAGTAGGTACTTATAGGATTGCCAGAAGTTAGCGGCTCAGACAGTAAGTGAAAATGATATAACATAATATTGTGATAGGAATGTAATAGAGATAGAAACCAAGTGAGTCACTTTTGTAAAGATGGCTATTTTTGAAGCCACACAAAATCAAATTTAAAGTATTAAAGTAAGCTTAAGGATATAAGTTCTCAAAAACAATGCCATATATATTTGTTCTTTGACCCTTGGAATGTTCTTTATTTATTCAACTGAACTTAAATATTCTTTGATACTATAGCTGAAATAATACGCATTCAAATTTTGCCACCCTCTTGGTCAATTTTCTTGCTCATATTCTAAACATAATTTTCTTTTGACCTTTTGTTTATGAAATAAATATCTAGCATGAACTTTGGAATATGAGTTTGAGTTCAATACATATTCATCAAATATATAATACTTTTATTGACACTGTTATTTTTTGTTTGTTTGTTTTGCCATTCTCACAGAGCACACATTATAGAATTTGTGAGCAAACATTATCATAGAATATTATTCAAGACATTGACAGGAAGATAAAAATATTTTAAGAATATTCAAGAGCATCTCATAGCTAAATATCATTGTTATAATTCAAATCTAACTTGTCCCAAATTCTCCATGAAAAAAGTAATCTTTACCTAATGTGTTAAAGGTAATAATAATCTCCCAAATAGGACATTAATATGTATGGTAGTTTTATGAATCTTTCATGATGTAAGATTTTCCTTTAAAATAATAATTCGTAATTTGAGTAAAAGTTTCATGTTTCTGTGAAACCTCTGGGGTAGAAATCCAATAAAAGAAAATGCATGCATCAGAGAGTTGCTGGATATTCTCTATTTCCCTTGATTCCAACTTTTACTCCTAGCATAAATACTATGAATAACTCAAAGTGTTAGTTTTTAATAGCATTTTTTTATAGCTCAGAATATAATTGATCTAATACTAATAATTTTTTGGTTACCAGAGTCTATCAAGTATTGTTTTAATTTCATACCCTAAGTGATAGAAAAATTACCATTATAAAATGAATTTTATATTACAGAGGTAATTTGGCCAGGGACTCTTGTGGTTTGAATCCTGGTTCCACTGCATCATTACTTATTAGTGAACATAACCCTGGAAAAAATTCAGCTCCCCATCACAAAAATTCTATCTATATCTGTGTATGTGTATAGATACAGATTTAATTATATAGATGTATAGAGATATGAATGTATAAATACATGCATGTATATGTGGGTGCATGTATATATGTTTTGTGTATAGTGTAAAAAAATGCCTGTTTTTCATAAGTTTGTTGTGAATAGTGAATGAGGTAACATATCTAATGCACCCACAACATTCTAAGAAATTAATAATTAGTTTCAAAAAAGCCATGATAATATCTAACCTTTATTGAATGCTTAATATGTGCTACACCGTGGAGATAGATTAATGAATAAGACAGCTAAAATAGATAAACTCAAGAAGTTTATAACCAGTAAGAAGTGAAGAAACAATAACCAGGTAAAATAGTAAATAAAGATGATTTAAATAAATCGTCCAAGGATGCTGTGGAAGATATCTAGTGGGAGAAGTGCTTTAGAAAGGGAAAGCTTTTCTAAAGAGAAACCATTTGACCAGAGGCCAAATGAAAGAAAAGTCAACTATATAAAGAGCTTGAGTGAAGATCATAATGTATTTAGCTAGCTTGAGGAAGAAAAAGCAGGCCCATTTAACCAGATATTATAAGGAGAAATTGTTTATAGGATAAGATCTGAGGGGAAGGCAGGAGCCAGGGCACACACATTGTTGTAAATCATAATAAGGAAGTTTGGTTTTATTCTAGAATGTTCAAAAGCCACTGTTCTAGGTAGGAGAGGGGTCATGATCAGAATTTAAGGGTTTACTCTGGGTGCTATGTGGAGAATGAACTGTAAGGATGTGGGAGTGGAAGCAGATTGGCCTGGAATTATTGTAAATTGGTCTGATAAATATATGATGGTTGTTTATATTAGGACAGTGCCAATTAAGATGAAATCCATCAAATGGATTCCAGGTCTATTTTTAGCTGTTGAATCAACATGAATTGGTGATAAATTAGCTATGGGAGAGGAAGATTGAGAAAAAGACACAAAATAAGAATGGCTTCCATATTTGCAGCTTGAACCACTCATTAACTGATGGCCTCATTTCTTAAGATAAAAGATAAGCAGAAGGCATTTAAAAAATCAAGTTTATTAGCACTTACTGGATTTGAGATGTCAATTAAGCACTCTGAGATGTCAAGTAAATGTATGGAGTTGAGGGAATGAGTCTGGACTAAATATTTAAGTTTGTGACTCATTAACATATAGATGATACTGAAAGTCACAGGACTAGATGGATTTATCTGGAGAGAATTTAAAAATGGATTTTCATTGATGATACAATACAATGTGCTATGGTTTCATAAAATATTTTACTCGTTTAATCTCATCTGCCTCCAGAATTTTGCTCACAGGATAGGGGGTGTTAGGGGAAAAAAAAAATGTGTGAAATTTAGAAATGGTGTTGTTGCTGGTGGAACAAACACAAAGAATTGATTTGTCAAACAAGATTCATCAAAATTATAGATCTTACTATTAAACTTCATATAAATAATCAAGAAGCATAGGAAAAGATCCAGAGTATGGCTCATCAGCATCTTCCTCTGTGCATTGGACCTGCCTTCTGGCGCAGAGTAATAGATAAAGTCTCTGAGCCAGCTGTGCTGGTTATCTAACACAATGGGGAGAATTTCAAGTTATGAAATACATCCATTTTGTAATTGCAGAGTTATATAGCTCACATGGCATTCTCTAGGAAGCTTTCCTGGATAAACTCATAGATTTAGGCTTGTCCTGATAAAAGTCTTCCAATAGACAAGGGTTTTCCTCCTAGAATGTACCAGTGCTTTGATCCCTGGAGAGTCAATTAGCATATTTACATTGAGATTAGACAAAAATCATCTGGGATCTTTCTTTGCTGATAACGTTTCCTCCCTAAGTCTAGTAAAGGGAGAGAAATGGACCACAGGCTAGCTGCTTAACTCCTTTCTTCCGGCTGGTATCATCAGAAAAAAAGGCATGACCATGGGAAAAGCATACAGGTGAGATGGAAGGAAATGTTTTGGAGAGAGAGGACAAATAAGTAAAGGAATGAAGAGGGTGGAGTACTGGTTTTGTCATTCTTGTGAGACCTGAGGTCTTGGAAAATTAGGACAGAAGCAGGATTAAAATGAAAGACAACCTCTTAGGAGTCTTTTATTAATGAGGGAGAATGACTAGCATGTTGGAAGATGGCAAAATTAAGAAGGCATAAAGATGATGTACTTGAATGATATCAGCTTCAGAGGAGGAGAGATTTTTGATGGGGGAAAGAAGAAAATTTTGCTCGAAAGTGGTTGCGTCAGAATAAAGCATATGCATACTCCCATCTCCTGTCTTCTTGATGATTGGATGTCAGAGAAACAGGGGAACAATTAAGTCTTCTTTTAAGAGGGCTAGAGGAAAAGTGGTATCCTTGGGGATTTAATCTAAGGGGAAGAAGATTAAGAGGAACTTCATAAAAAAGGAAGAGATAAAGAAAAATTTGGGAGGACAGACTATAGGGTCAGATTAGTGAACCAGAATCATGGGTTGAAATTCTTGGCTGTTCTCAATTGCCATGAGGGTACATGATACCACTGCATTTGGATGGGATTAGTCTGGGGACCCTCTTAAAAGGTCAGTGATCCAATTCACCTTTTTCCCAAGTAGGGTCTCCAGGCAACTTTACTTCTATTTCTGCAGATTCACTACACAAAAGGTGAGTGAGGAGGTTAAAATGAAAGGAAATAGCTATTTAACATTTTGTATGTTTCTTAAATGTATTTTTATAATGTTTACTTTAGTGTAAAATTTTATTTAAGGTTGATGAAACTGATGGAGAATATATAGTTTTTAAGAATATTTCTTAAATGGAATTAGTGAATTAAAATTAACACAAAATGGCGAACTAAATAAAAGATACCTGAAATTTGCATAAACCATCTTAGAAACTGGACTGTTCTGCAGCCTTAGGTTCCTTCTCCTCCTCCTCTTCCTCCCATTTCTTCTTTATCTATATATGAATTAAACATTATATAATATTTTAAGAATACCTTGTTTAGAATATACTTTAGCTTGAAATGAAATTCTTTTTATTAAAAAAATCTCCTGTGAAAACATCAGAAGCTTAAAGCCATTCAAAGACAAATCTGGTTAATATAATGTGAAATCAAGGTGAATAATATTGTTTTTAAGGGAAATATAATATGATCATAATATTTAAACTTTAAAAATAGATGTTGAAGATAATTCCAAAAGTGGTAACTCCAAAGATATTTTAGGAGGTTATAATATTAAAACAAATGTTTGGCAAGTTAAGGATAATGTGTATTTAAATAGAACACCTCTGGAGCTTGTTAAAACAAATATAGACTATTAATTTACATTCATGGAATATAAATTATGTCTCCCAAGGGGCAGCTGGGTGGCTCAGTCTCTTAAGTGCCTGGCTCTTGGTTTTGGCTCAGGTCATGATCTCATGGTTTCATGGGTTTGAGCCCCACGTCAGGCTCTGCACCGACAGGATGAAGCCTGCTTAGGATCCTCTGTATCCCTCTCTCTGCCCTTCCCTTATTCACACTGTCTCTGTCTTTTTTAAAAAAATAAAATAAACTGAAAAAAAATTACGCCCCCCCCATCATATTTTCTTACAATCCCAAACTGTAATCTGTTAAACTGCCAAACTATTCCCATAGAGCAGCGAATGGTCAGTTTGTTACACTTCCATATATTTTGTTGGTAAGGATAAAAAAAGGCCAGATAGTTTTAGATTGTTTATTACTTGAGGCACAGAAGACAGCATATACTTCAATCCAATAGTGGTACAGTGAAGGTGGGTCAAGATAGCTACTTGCACATGGCAGATCTGTGTCACAGCTGAATAACCTTGAGACTAAGGAGATCTTGGTCTTGCTTAAGAGTTGATGGAAGATCTACCCCTCCTGCTTTCTAGAAAGAGACATTATCTTTCATACCATGAAATGTTTCCAGGAATGGAGACTTTAGATTTATTATCCCGTGATGTAAAGCAGTCTCGTCCCTGTTTTGGAGCAGTTTTGCACACATCCTTGAACAAAACTGTCAATGCCTTTTGTTCAGAAGAGCTGCAGAAATAACAGAATTCGCTCCCAATACATGTATGATGAAAAAAAAAATTAAGTGTTTATTTTATTTTTCAGAGAGAGACGAAGCATGAGCAGGGGAGGTGCAGAGAGAGGGGGGGACAGAGGATCTGAAGCAGTCTCTGAGCTGACAGCAGAGAGCTCGACGTGGGGCTCGAACTCACAAGCCTCGAGATCATGACCTGAGCTTAAGTTGGATGCTCAACTGACTGAGCCATCCAGGCACCACTGTATGATGAAAATGTTAAAGGAAGGTATAGTTGAAGCCTAAAATAGTCTAGTATAGACTATCTCAAATTACTTCAAGTTTAAAAGCTCTTGTTTTCTAAAAACTATTTTCCAGTCCCCAATGAAAACAACAAATAAAATAGATGTCAAATATAAACACCAGAATTAATAAGAAGAATGCTATTGTTTTATATTATCATTGGGTATACAATAATTTTATTTTTCTAACATTGTCAGGAAATGACCCATATAAAAGAGTTTTCCAAATCATTAAAAATTAATGTTTCAAGAATACAATATTGCCAAACATTTCTTAAAATTTGTATGATTTTGGTTTGCTGATCTCTTATATTTAGGAAAGCTGGGGCTTGAAGTTCTCCCACAGTTTTAGGCCAGTTTACAAGCCCATGAACTTCTAAGTTATGAAAGTGAATGATAGATTATTTTAGTTTTAAGGGTAAGGCCTTTATACTTTCAATTTAGATTCTCAGAGAATTTTTCCTGTTATCCCCAGATTTGCCAGTGATTTTCAGAGGACTAAGTTGCCAATTCTATTACTCCTGGATAGTTTTTGACAGAAATCCTACTCCCTTATCGTTTCGACATTAAGACTCATTAAGACTTCACTTAAAAGCTATAAGAAAACCAATGTACAACTCCTAGTGAATGTCTAGAAAGCATCCCAGAATGCAGCCAGTGAGCACTTGGGAGCTCAGAGATTAGTACAGAATTGCTAATTTGGGATGGTAAGGTCTGCTGCAGGCCAATCTAAGCACTGCCACATTCCTAGCAGATGTTTTCACCTAGCCTTTACTAGGGTACACAATAGAAAATGGCACTCGAGAGACCCATGGCCACTTTTCAAAATAGCCTCTATCATCTTTTCTCCATTAAAGATATGTTGTAACAGATTTGAACATAAAAAGTGTAAGCAAGGAAATGAAAATCATCTATAATCTTATTACCTACACAGGACCACTGTTCACATTTCAGCTTCTTTTCCATGATGGCTTTCCCTCTTCCCTCTTCCCTCTGTATAAATATGTGTGGGTCTAACACTGGCGACATGAAACTCATCGTTTTGCATTCTGTCTCTTTTTTCATTTATATCACGACCCTTTTCTCATGTCAACATTTTCTAGTCATTTTCAATTCTTGAGTTTACCCTCCACTTCTGTGCTTTTAAATCCTTCCTTTTACTCATCATCCCTCTAACTCAAGTTGAATTGACTGCTTTCTTGTGTGCCCAGGGACTCCTGCCAACAGCTCCATCAGAACTGTATGCTTCCGTTTGCTATTTTTTGTCTCTGACATTAGATTGTATGCTTCTTGAAACCAAGAGCAATGTCTTTCACCTCCACATTTTACCTGAAGGACATAGAAACTCATTAAAAGTTTGTGGAGTTAATTGATAAACACAGTTTCAGGGTCAGTTCACATATTGCCTTTTTTGTGGTAATTATATCCATGGGAAAGTATTATCCCCCTTTTTGAGGCCTTTATATCACTTTGTTTTTCTTAGTTTTTTCTTTATGTATTTTTTTTTCCTCAGGAAAATGCAATCTTCTTGAAGGCAGAAGCAATGCTATGTCTAATGTCACCTCCCTCCAAGGGCCCTGTAAAGAACTTACAGAGGAAACTGTCATATATTTAAGTTGAATCAGAAAGATATATCTGATTATTATTTATATTATTATTGATTATATTTAATTTTGATATGTTTAATTTTAAATATCCTTATGAGAGGAGATTTTAGGAAGATTACTTGGTATGACATTTATATGTATTTACACAAAGTATTATTCCCTTGTATCTCATTTTGTAGTAGACAAGTATATAAAATTTTTTGTGATTATGATGGCATGTATGTTTATTTAAGACATTCTAAATGATTTCAATCAAAAGTCACTTTCCTAAAAAGTGGACAGCTGTTTGGTTTCTCTCTCTCTCGCTCTCTCTCTCTCCCTGTTCCTCTCTTGTCTGATTTTTCATAAAATGAGGGCATTATTTTGGCCAGATTTTTAGAATTTATCTTCTGAAAGAGTGTAAGTTTATGCTAGGTTGTGTGATGTTCTCTCTTGTTCTACAGATGCACATTTTTGAAACTGTAATATAAATATTATGATTCATAAAAAGTGAAAAAAATATGGCACTATTATGACCTGCTGTGTTCATTTTTCTAAAAATAACTCATATTTATTACATTTTCTTATTGAAATTTTAATATGTGAGTAGTATAGTAATAAAACTGTTCCCTAAGTATGTAATGGGTGATATTATGTTGTTAACTATCTACTTTACATTATCGTTATACATAATTTTGACATTCATAAAGGTGATTGAATATTATAATAAAGTTTAAAGCAGCTATGCCATTTTTCAGTTTTATTTCAGGTAACAGAATATTTTGTTCCAAGTATGTGGTAACCATAGTATTTGAATATCTAAGTCCTATATATGGTGTTCAAGCTGTCATGTTCCATTAGAAATATCCTTGGACTAAAAATTAAAAAAAAAATGAGGTTTTCAATCCAATTTCACTACTACACCAGAAATCACATGAATTTAAACAAGTTCTCATCACAAGTCCAGTTTCTTTTTCTGCAATATTCACTTCAAACACTCAATAAATGTTTCCTGAGCACCTGCTCTATTCCAAACACTGAATGTCGGGTTGAAAGGCAGAAACTCTAAGAGACTAGTGGTGTCAAAGTAGAACTTTCAAGAAGTTAAATACATAACTTGTATATAAACATAAATTGAATAGATATCAAATCTTTAATTTACGAATTAATGATAGAACCAACAAGGATGATTCAAAGAGAGTTGGAAAGAATGAATACTTGTACAAGATGGCTAATTAGATAGAAATGTAGTTAATGTCCTACAGGGCAATAAAACTGTTTTACTGTAGGACAAGCATCATTTTGGTCTACCAGTTAGTGACTATCCTTATCAAGTTATATGTCCTCCAAACCAATCATACAACAGCAAGTCACACAAAGGCACATATTCCTAGCAATCAGATATTCTCTGGCTGGGCCTGACAATGCTCCATGAAAAAAGAGAAAGAAAATAGACCAAACCCTCCATTTACAAGTTTTACATACTTAGCAGAGGGAAAGGGAGGTCAGGAATTCAGTGAATAAACATGGTAAGTACTTTGACATAGGCAGGAGCAAGTTACTGTCAAATTACAGCAGAACAGCACCTATTGCAGACTGTGGGATGGGAGCAGAGACGTTTTTAAGGGAGATGCTAGGATGCTACGAATATTTTTCCTGAGACGTGAAAAACAAAAAAATCAGGCAGTGAAGATTCTTTCAGGAAGAGAAACAAGAAACAGAATAATAAGTGAGGACTGTCCCTTCGATTTTTGAATGACTATTGTGTGTAGCATATGAGACAAAGAACGGTAGGAAGGAATTAATCTGATAAATGAGCATATGCAGGGGTGGGAAGCTGATTTTTTTTTTTGATAGAAAGATATATCTGACTCAGAAACTCTAGAGCAAATCAAATAGTCAAAAAACAAAGACACAACCTTAGTATCTGCAGGAATGATTCAAATACTTTGGGAAAGACAATCAATTGGGAACAATTTTTGACATCTTGACCATGAATTACCTGCCATTTTCAGAAAGTACTAGTCCTGGTACTATTTATTATTACCTTCTGTTGTCATAGTTTGCCTATAGCAACAGCTACTGCAGTTTGATGTTATGATTGTAGATTCCAGAGGGATACTTATTCAATTATATCATTGTTCTCAGTGACAGACCCACACAATTTTATCATTTGATTTGCCTGTACATGGAAGGGAGGTGCTTAAGCCCACTTTGCAATTTCTTCTTCAGCCACAACCCTTGGAATCACCATTGCAACCATTAAATTTTTGTTTGATTATATTGTATCACCACACTTTCTATTATTTTAAAATTCATAATGCTTTTTACGTCCTTTTTCTAAGATAGGAAAAAAAAGCATTCTTGAAATTCTTGCTATGCCAATTTTGGGCAGCTGAAACCTGACAATTAACAATGTACAGTTATTTTGTTTCAAATATTTCTCATTATCTTCTAACCTAGGTCTTTAGAAAACCAAAGAAAAAATAATTTTAAAAGGCGTATATTCACATTATTGAATAAAACTATATTCGTTTGGAATGGTAGCTTATATAAAACTGTGCATAATAATCTGTACATTTTATACAACAGAATTCTAAGGGGCCATTTTCTTTCTTTCTTTTTTTTTTTTAAAGTTTATTTATTTATTTTGAGAGAGAGAAAGAGACCACGCACAGGAGCATAAGGGGAGGGCCAGAGAGAGACAGAGAGGGGGACAAATCCCAAGCAGGCTCCATACTGTCAGCACAGACCCTGACTTGGGGCTCCATCTCACAAACCATGAGATCGTGACCTGAGATGAAATCAAGAGTTGGATGCTTAACCAACTGAGCCACCCAGCATCCCCCTAAGAGACCATTTTCAAATCCATTTTGAGTGAAGATGTGATTTGAATCATTAATCTTGCTTACCTAGAAAACGATCTATTACATATCCTAGTTTATTTCTTACAAGGAAGAGAGAAGCAGCCCCTGATAGCTAGGAACTGCTCTCGAACCATCAGTTAAACCTTGGTCTTGGTAGCTCCTGACCTGGTGTCTTGGCACTCTCCTGTTGACCATAAATAATTTTATAGGACACCAATATCAGACAATACAACAGATGCCACCAACATATGTGACTATGATGGATGCAGACCAAAATAAGACCACTCCATATTAATGTCTAAACAGATAAAAATGCAAATATTATCCAAAGCAGAAAAATGACCAAAATCCTCCTATCC
This sequence comes from Panthera uncia, assembly GCF_023721935.1. Lineage (NCBI taxonomy): Eukaryota > Metazoa > Chordata > Mammalia > Carnivora > Felidae > Panthera > Panthera uncia. The sequence goes on from NC_064816.1 coordinate 83,267,505, forward strand.
TGGCTAACTTGAGTAAGCACTGCCTCTTTACTAATCATAGCTTTAACCATTCTTCCCTTGTCCTAGATAAGATTCCTTAAGATGCCTGTAGCAGACCAACTCTAAGATGGCCCAGTTGTCACACCTTCGTGTAATCCCTGTCCCTTGAATGTAAGCAGAGTCCCTGATTTGGTTTTAACTCGTAGAATATGGCTAAGATGATAAGATCTTAATTCAATGATTATATTACATAAGATTATAATTCTCATCTTGTCAGTGGACTTTATTGACTAGCTGTCCCTTGCTGACTTCAATGAAGTAAGGTGCCATATGGAGAAGCCCATGTAGTGAGGAACTGAAGGTGGCCTCCAGCTGACAGCCAGCAAGGAGCCAAGGGTCTCAGTATGGCAACTCATAAAACAACTGAATTCTGCCAACATGCACAGGAACATGGAAATGAATCCTTCCCCTAGTGAGCCTTGAGATGAGACCACAGCCCCAGGTAACACCTTGATTGCAGCCCTGTGAGAAGATCAAAAGAAGAGAATTCATCTCACCTATGTCTAGAGTCCTGACCCAAAGAACTGTGAAATAAATGTGTACTGTTTTAAGCTTCTAAGTCTCAAGTAATTTTTCATGCAGCAATAGATAGCTAAAGAAGTAGCCAACTCTAGAATTGCCCCCAATTCCTGACAACATCCAATCCACAAACAGTCCAAAGCTTCCTTCCAGCTGTCCCCAAATCACCTAATAAAAGCCCAAATTTTATGATGCATTTGTAACACACTCTTTCTGAATCATATCCATGAATCCCCACGATGTGCATTGTTTGTTCCAGTGATTACTGCACCCCATTCCCCAATTTCATTCAACCTTAATTTATTTGTAGTGGTTTTAGGCCACTGGACAATGACACTTGTTCCCTGTTTTTTAACACTGAGGTTAGTTCTGTTGAACTGTTGTGTCTGTTGTTCTGTAGTATGTGTTGAACACTGTCCTCCAAAAAGACCAACAGAGGCCCTGATTGATCAAGCAAAACTAAGTGTATCACCCCTATTGCAGAACTACACTTGGCAGTCTTAGTTGTATCTTAAAATGAAGAATTTAGGGGAGGATATTTGTAAGGTTTTAAGGCCTTGGCTAGATGATTTTAAAGTGGGCCCTGCAAGGTGAAGAACCGGTTGGGACTGAGGTGAGTTAACGGTAAAATTATTATGGATTGATTAGTTGATACAACAAAATAATGATTTTGAAATGAGCCTTGATGAACAAATATTTTGATGATTCACCTATTTTAATTTATTCACTGTTATTTTTAGAAGCAAATATTTCCTGGATCAAATAGCTAAGTCATGTTTCCTTACTCTTGCTTATTTGTTTAACACAGGCATGTGAATATATGTGTTTGTCTCAATATTGCTTAGCACGGGGGCAGGGAATTGGACAGGTTTCAATTTTCATATCATTATATCATGGTCTTTGTTGCTACTTTTAGATAGTGGACTGCTTAGCATAGTTTAGTTCAAATTTCACTTTCTGTTCTGTTGCCAAGAAGGATGGGCCTAAAACTAGTTACCCCATATTCAATTCTATTTACTTCATTTCCAGCTTCTCTCATTCTTTTTGCATCATAGGGATCTATAAAAATGTAGCAGGACAATAAACAAAGGAAAAGTTCTTAACATGTTCTTTTTTGGCAGGATCTTAGTCTCGGGCCTGAGTTAGGAGTATACTCCAAACTGGGCATAGCATGCATGTTCTAGCTTGTTTGAGTAATGCTATTAAAAATCAGTCCTAGGGGCAGCATTTTAGAATTTTCCTGTTTAACAGACTCTCATGCTCTGTCCTAGGATTATACTTAAATTTTTCCAATAATGGGAATAATAACATATTTGTTAATGTGGGACCTTTCCTACTACTTAAAATCTCCTATTACATAATCCTAGGTAAGAATAAAAAATCTTTGGAAAGGCATTATCTTGTAGTAATATGTAAGATTTACATCTTTTTAATAGCAAATCCGTATGGTCTTAATTCAAGACAGGGGCTCTTTTTTTTTTTTTTTTTTTATTCTTGCAGCTTTCAGTTTCACCTAGTTCCTAACTGCATCTCCTATGAATTTTTTCTATTCCATTTTCCGGCTAAGTAAAGAAAGGCAGTTTCTTCCCTCAGTCTTGCCAAGAAAGAAGTGCAAGTATATAAAGTATGAACTACATATGTACATTACAGGTATAATACAAACTATCATAATGACTGGAGATGTAGACTGACCACTGATTTAAGGCACATCAGGTGTCAGGAATAGATATACAAGTCATGAATTTGAAGTAATTCATTCTTCTTTAATTCATGGAAGAAAATAACTTCCTATTTTTTTTCCTTCTGAATAAAGGCTAGGTACATTATAATAGGTACACAATAGTTGTTGATTGAATTTGAGTCTAATTAATTCAACAGATATGATACAGTTCCTTTTACATGGCAATTACTTTTCTAGGTGCTGGTAATCTATCAGTGAGAAAAAGAGATCTCTGTCTTGTGAAGCTCACACTCTAAAAGATGCAGCCAGACAGTAAATAATACATATAGCAATTAAATTATTTGGTTTCATAGAAGGTGATAAGTACTGTTATCAAAGAAAACCAGAGCCTAGGAGAAGTTAAAGTGGTTAAGAAAAAAAAATATTTTATTCAGAAACTATTGCAATAGGGGGAGAAAAAAAGAGGCCAGTACAGAGTTGTGATCAATAGTGAATACAACAAGGAAGGTGGGAATTTATAGCCAAGCTGTGGGGTAGAGGGGTCAGTGGATGGAAAATTACTAAGAGGAAACATAGGAGTAAAAGGGGATTTCTGGTTAAACCAACTTGATAGGATTCTTGATGAAGCCAGGCTAGGGCGATCAGATACCTAACCTGGGGGATGGTATGGGATGAAGAATTTGATCAGACATGGAGGGTGATCAGTTATTGAGGGTAGAAGATTCTTGAGACATTGTCTTAGAAAGATTCTTGCTAAAAGTAGGCTCCTAAGGATAAGATCCAAGGAGATAGGGCCTAATTGAAAAGGAGCTCACTGGACCTTGTCTAGAGTTTGGTGAAGAAGGGAATCCTAGTTACTATGCTAAAAGCAAAAAGTAGAGAAAGGTGAGAGAAATGAAGAATGGTGGCAAAGGTGTTGCTGTATTAGAATTGTCAGGCTTCGGTGAGAAGGTAGAAGGTGCCAAACCACTTCTCAGAGAACTTTTCTATAGGAAGAAATAGCCAGAACAAAGGTTCCAGAAGAGTGTTCTTAGCATGTTAGAGAATGACAAAGCCAGTGTGGTCAGAGAAGACCAGATGGAGTCAGAAAAGAGATTTCTGGGGTGCCTGGGTAGCTCAGTTGGCTAAGTGTCTGACTCTTGATTTCAGCTCAGGTCATGATCCCAGGATCATGAGATCGAGCCCCATGTCAGGCTGTATCCTAAGTGTGAAACTTTCTTAAAATTCCTCTCTCCCTCTCTGCTCCTCCCCTGCTCATACTCAGTCTAGAAAGGAAGAAAGAAAGAAAGAAAGAAAGAAAGAAAGAAAGAAAGCAATTTCTTTACTTGTTTCATTCTAGAGTTAACTAAGACTTATTAGATCAAATTTCTCTTTTTCAAAAATCACTTCCATGAATACCAATAGCCAAAGAAATATGGGAAATATTTTGATTGTTTATTACTCCCCATAATAATGTTAGTGGTAAATGGCATTTATTATTATGTGTATTATTTCATGATAAACAGATCTCATTCAGATAAAAGACAAATGGACAAGACCCAACTATATATAGTTTACAAGAGACTTAGTTCAGCTTGAAGGACACATGCAGACAAAGTGAAGAATAGAAAAGATATTCCATGCAAATGGAAACCAAAAGAAATCTGAGGTAGTATACTTATGTAAGACAAATAGACTTAAGACAAAGACTCTAGTAAGAAACAAAGAAGGTCATTATATAATGATAAAGGGGTCAGTACAACAAGAGGATATAGCATTTACAAATATTTGTAACCCAACTCAGGAGAACCTAAATATATAAAACAAGTATTAACAAAATGAAAAAGAGTAAATATACAGCAAAACAATATTAGTAAAGGACCCCATGTTCATCAATTGATAGATCATACACACAGAAAATAAGAAAATTTTGCACTTAAATGAAATGTCAGACCAGAGTTATTTAACACATTTACAGAGCACTGCATCTAAAAGCAACAAAATATATATCTCATGTACACATGGAACATTCTCCAGGAGAAATCATATGTTAGACCACAAAGAAAAGTCTTAAAAAATTAAAAAAGATTGAAGTGATATGAAGCATCTTTTTCAACCACAATGGTATAAAACTAGAAGTCAATTACAGGAAAAACACTGAAAATTCATAAATATGTGGGAATTAAATAACATGCTACTGAACAACCAATGGGTCAGTGAATAAAAAAGAGAAATAAAAACATCTCAACACAAATAAAAAAAGAAATACAAAATTCCAAAATTTATTGGAAGCAACAAAGCAGTTCTGAGGGGAGAGTTCAGAACACTAAATATCTACATTAAGAAAAAAGAAAATCTAAAATAAACAACTTAATATTACACTTCAAGGAACAACAACAAAAAAGAAGTCCATGTTACACAAAACTAGAATGAATAACCCTAAAATTTGAGTGTAACCACAAAAGACCCTGAATAACCAAAGCAACCCTGAGAAATAAGAACAAAGCAGGAGGTATCACAATCCCATATTTTAAGGTATACCACAAAGCTATAGGAATCAAAACAGTATGGTACCAGCACAAAAATAGACACATGTATCAGTGGAACACAATAGAGAGCCCAGAAATAAACCCATGCCCTTATAACCAATTAATCTACCACAAAGGAGGCAAGAACATACAATGGGGAAAAGATAGTCTTTGTAATAAATGGTGCTGGGAAACTGGACAGTTACACATAAAAGAATAAAACTGGACCACTTTCTAGCACCATACACAAAAATAAACTCAATTTGGATTAAATGCCTACATGTGAGACCTGAAACCATAAAAATCCTAGAAAAGAACATAGGCAGTAATTGCTCTGACGTTGATGTAGCATCATTTTTCTAGTTCTATCTCTTCAGGCAAGGAAAAGCAAAGCAAAAATAAACTATTGGGACTACACCAAAATAAAAAGCTTTTACACAATGAAGGGAACCAGCAACAAAACAAAAAGAAAAGCTAGTAAATGGGAGAAGATATTTGCAAATGATATATTTGATAAGGGAATCATATCCAAAATATGTAAAGAACTTATACAAGTCAACACCAAAAACAAAGCAAAACAAAACAATATGATTAAAACATGGCTGGAGCGCCTGAATAGACATTTTCCACAGAAGACGTATAGGTAGCCAACATACACATGAAAAGATACTCAGCATCACTAATCATCAGGGAAATTCAAATTAAAACCACAACTGGGAATCACCTTACATCATTTTGAATGGCTAAATTCAAAAAGACAAGAAAAAATGAGTTGGCAAGGATGTAGAGAAAAGGGAATTTTTGTGCACGGTTGATGGAAATGTAAATTGGTACAGTAACTGTAGAAAAGAGCATGGACAGTCCTCAAAAAATTAAAAAGAGAAATACTATATTATCCAATAATTCCATCATAGAGTGCTTACCCAAAGAAAACAAAAACACTAATTTGAAAAGACATGTGCACCCCTATGTCTATTACAGTATTATTTACAATAGCCAAGATATGGAAGCAACCTAAGTGCCTATCAATAAACAAATGGCACACCATGGAACAGAAAAAGCATATGTAGAAACAAACAAAAAACAGAATCACATCTATAAATAGAACAAACTGATGATTACAGAGGAGAAGAAAGTGGGGGGCTGGGAAAAATGGGTGAAAAGGGGAGAGATAAAGGCTTCCAATTATGGAATGAGTCAGTCACAAGAAGAAAGGCACAGCATAGGGAATATGGTCAATGATATTGTAATAGTGATGGAACCGGACAGGTGGTAGCTACATTTGTGGTGAACATAGAGTAATGTACAAATTTGTCAAATCACTAAGCTGTACGTCTGAAACCGTTGTAATATTGTGTGTTAATTACACTCAAAGTTAAAAAAAAATGAAAAAATGAAAAAAAGAAACAAAAAAGAAACAACCTACCATCAGTAGAGGCAGGAAATAACAAAGTCAGAGTGGAAATAAATGAAGTACAGACTAAAAAGAAAATGGAAAAGATAAATGAAACTAAGAGCTCGTTATCTGAAAAGATAAATGAAATAGGCAAATCTTTAGTCAGTCTCACCCTGGAAAGAAGAGAGAAGATTCAAATAAAACAAAAAATGAAAGCAATGTTACAACTGGTACCACAGAATTACAAAGGATCATGGGACCACAATGAACAATCATACACCAACAAATTGGACAACCTGAAAAAAAAAAAAATGAATTGCTAGATACATGCAACCTACCAGGACTGAATCATGAATTAAAAAGAAAATCTGAATAGACCAATTACTAGTAAGAAAATTGGATCAGTAAATAAAAAATCTCCTAACAAACATAAGTCTATAACCAAATGGCTTTCCTGGTAAATTCTATTAAACATTTAAAGAATTAGCACCAATCCTTCTCAAAATCTTGCAAAAAATAGAAGTGGGTGGAATACTTCCAAATTCAACCTACAAGGCCAGCATTACCGTGGTACCAAAACCAGCCAAGGAATCTACAGAAGAAAATCACAGGCCAATATCCCTGATGAACATAGATGCAAAAATTCTCAACAAAATATCCGCCAACTCATACATAAAAAGGATCATACACCACAATCAAGTGGGACTCGTTCCAGGGATGTAAGTATGGTTTGATGACCACAAATCCGTCAATGTGACATACCACATTAATAAAATCAAGGTTAAAATTATATCATCATCTCAATACAGAAAACACATTTAACAAAATTTAACATCCATTCATAAAAACCCCCAACAAAATGAGTATAGAGGTAACATACCTCAACATAATAAAGGTCATTTAGGACAAGCCCACAGCTAATAGCACACCCAGCAGTGAAACCTAAAGCTTTTTCTTTAAGATCTGAAACAAGACAAGGGTGCCTACTCTTGCCACTTTTATTCAGCATAGTGCTGGAAGTTTTAACCAGAGCAGTTAGGCAAGAAGATGAAATAAAAGACATCCAAATCAGAAAGGAACAAGTCAAAGGGCCTCTATGTGAAGATGACATGACATTATGTAGAGAAAACCCTAGAGTCCCTTAAAAAACTGTTATATCTAATAAATTAATTCATTAAAGTTTCAGGATACAAAATCAATACACAAAAATCAGTTGAAATTCAATATACTAATAGCAAACTATCCAACAGAGAAATTAAGAAAATCCCTTTTGTAACTGCATCAAAAAGAATAAAATACTAAGGAACAAATTTAACCAATGAAGTGAAACACAAGTGCACTGAAAACTATAAGACATTGTTAAAAAGAAATGGAGGAAAACACAAATGGGAAACATATTCTATAATCATGGCTTGGAAGAATTAATATTGTTAGAATGACCATAGTACCAAAAACAACCTATAGATTCAATATAATACCTAGTGATATTCTAATGAAATTTTCACAGAAATTTACATGAAACCACAAAAAACTCAAATAGCCAAAGCATTCTTAAGAAGGAAGAACAAAGGTGGAGGCATCATGCTAACTGAGTTCAAACTGTATTACAAAGCTCTAATCATCAAAACAGAATGGTTTTGGCATAAAAACAGAGACATAGATCAATAGAACAGAATTCAGAGTCCAGAAATAAACCCATGTGTATATGGTCATTTAATCTGTGACAAAGGAGGCAAGAATCAACAATGGAGAAAAGACAGTGTCTTCAGTAAACTATTGGGAAAACTGGACAGGCACACAAAAAAGATGAAAATGGACCCCAATGTTACACCACACACACACACACACACACACACAAACACACACACACACACACCCTAAATGGATTGAATACTTAAATGTAAGACCTAAAACCATTAAAACCCTGGAATAAAACATGGGAACAAACTCCTTGACATTGGTCTTGGTAATGATTTCTGGATTTGACACCAAAAGCAAAGGCAACAAAAGCAGAAATCAACATGTAATACCACATCAAACTAGAAGGCTGTAGAGCAAAGGAAACCATCAACACAATAATATAGCAACCTATGGGATGAGAGAAAATATCTGCAAATAATTGATCTGATAAGTGGTTAAATATTTTAAAAAATCATACAACTCAACAGATAAAAACAATCTGATTTATGGGCGCCTGGGTGGCTCAGTCAGTTAAAAGCCCAACTCTTGGTTTTGGCTCACACGATGATCTTGAGGATTTGTGAGTTAAAGCCCTGTGATGGGCTTCTCTGTCTCCCTCTTTCTCTGCCCTGCCCTTCCTCTCACTGTCTCTGTCTCTCTCAGGATAAGTAAACGTTAAAAAAAAACTAAAAAAACAAAACCAAAAAACCTGATTTAAAAATGGGCAGAGAATCTCAATAGACATTTTTCAAAGAAGACATAAAGATGGTCAACAGGTACATGAAAAAGAGCTCAACATCATTAATCATCAGGGAAATACAAATCAAAGCAACAATGAGATATCATCTCCCACTTTTTAGAATGGCTATTATAAAAAGATAAAACAAATAAAAAGTGTTCATGAGAATACAGAAAGAAAAAAGCACATTTGTGCACCACTGGTGAAACCGGTGAAACCGGTGAAACCACTGGTGAAACCGGTGGGGTACTAGAGAAAACAGTGTAGAAATTCCTCAAAAAATGAAAAATACAACTACCATAGACCCAGCAATTCCATTTTTGGGTATTTACTGGAAGGAAACAAAGTCCTATCTCAAAAAGATATCTGCACCTTCATGTTCACTGCAGCATTATTTACAATAGCTAAGACATGGAAACAACCTAAATGCCCATCAATAGATGAATAGATAAAGAAAATGTAGTATATATACAACAGTGGAATATTATTCATCCATAAAAACAAAAGAAATCCTGCCATGTGGGAGGGTTTGGGGGGCATTATACTGAGTGAAATAAGTCAGACAGAGCAAGACAGTATTATGTGATGTCACCTATATGTGGAATCTTAAAAAAAAAAAGGCATAGATACAGAGAACACATTGGTGGTTAGTAGAGGCAGAGGTTGGGTGTGGGCAAAATAAACAAAAATGGTCAAAAGGTACAAATGTCCAGTTATAAAATAAGTCCTAGGGAAATAATGCACAATGTGGTGACTATAGTTAACAATACTATATTGTACACTTAAAAGTTTCTAGGAGAGTAGACCTTAAAAGTTCTTATCTCAGGGGAAAAAAAATACTACTATGTGTTGTAATGGGTGGACGTTAACTAAATTCATTATGTGATCTTATTTACTTATTTTTTTATTTATTCATATAAAATCATTGTGTTGTACACCTAAAATTAATGCAATGATGCATGTCATTTTTGTCTCAATGTAAAAAAATTAGTGTTCCACATAGGTCCAAAAGGGCCAGATCTTTATACTCCTACCTTGCTCAGTCAAGAGAAGTGGGTTGCTCTCAACTCCATATGGGTGGTTCTCTGAAACCGAGGCAGAAGGAGCTGATAGCTGGACACTGTCTGTGCATCAGATCTGGAAAGTACACCCAAATGTCTACCACAGGAACTAATACAAATGTTTCAGGTTAGGGCAATTATGAATAAAGTTGCTACCAGTAGAGTAAAAAATAAATAAATGGAAACATTGATTTTTAAAACTCAAATTTTGGAATATAAATAGACAAACTTCCAAGTTCTAAAAGTAAAGTCAAGGCAATGAAAAATACAAAGACCCGCTGTCCTACGATATTGCTCAGATTACAGAATTTCTATTTCTTTGGCTACGAACAGATTTAGGTTAAGTTTTTCTAGTGATTAGTGACATCTAGTGGCACTTCTTGGTATAGAAAACAATAATTTAAAAACCTGTTTTCTCCGTTTTATCAAGAAATACCAGTTGTTAAATTTGTATGAAAAGAACAGATATTATAGGTGCACTAGAAATATTGAAATACTAAATAAACCATTTAAAATATGTTAAAATAGTGACATAGGAAACAACCAAATGTAATGAGTGAGGCGCTACCTAACAGTCTCCACATTAATAGCTCAGATGTTTGAAACTAGACATTAGATGCAGATTTTGAGAATTAAGCTCTTGTCTTTTTATCAGAGATGATTAGACTCAAAGAATCAAAGGCACTTCTCAAACCACAAAGAAATTACAAGTGCCAATCATTCCAGTGTGGGACCAGATGATATTACTGCTCGCTTGAAGGTAGAAATGAGTTGTTTGTTTTTGTTTTTGTTTTGTTTTGTTTTGTTTTCATTTTTATGTTAGCTAACATACAGTGGATAGAGTATGCTTTTGGTTTTGGGGGTAGATTCCTGTGATTCATGGCTTACATACAACACCCGGTGCCATCCCAACAAGTGCCCTCCTCAGTGCCCATCACGCATTCCCCCCCTCCTCTGCCCCCCATCAACCCTCAGTTTGTTCTCCATATTCAAGAGCCTTTTTTGGTTTGCCTCTCTCTGTGTTTGAAACCGTTTTTCCCCACTTCCCTTCCCCCATGGTCCTCTAAGTTTCTCAAGTTCCACCTATGAGCAAAAACATACGATATCTATCTTTCTCCGACTGACTTACTTCACTTAGCATATTACTCTCCACTTCTATCTACATTGTTGTAAATGGCAGGATTTCATTCTTTCAAAATGAGAATGTTGTAAGAACATTTAGTCCAATCACGTAAAATAACCAATTCACTCATAGCCTGCTTTACATCTTTTAAGCTCTAAATCTTGATGGTTGGGTTCACTTCACTGGCCCCTCAAACTTGTTGACCCAATTTTTGGTGTCATTGTTCTATTGAAAGTTCACTTTTTAATTTAATCTGTTACCTTGAGGCTGAGGTTTATTTCCAAATGTATTTACTTGTTGACTGATTGATTGACTCAATAATCTATGCTTTGGAAACAGCACTGCCAGGCCCCTGGAAAGGTTCCAGAGAAGCACTAATCTGGGAATCATGAGCCCTGCTCTGTCACTGTCCCTATGAATGCAGGTCACACTTAAGTGCAGGTTTCAATTGTTTTATCTTAAAAATGCAAATAGAGGTGCCTGGGTGGGTGGCTTAGTCGGTTAAGCCCCTGACTTTCCGTTTCAGCTCAGGTCATGATCTCACAGTCTTAAGAGTTTAAGCGCCCCCTGGAGCTCTGCCCTGACAGTACGGAGCCTGCTTGGGATTCTCTTTCTCTCTCTCTCCTCTCTCTGCCCCTCCCCTACTCATGCTGTCTCTGTATCTCTCAAAATAAATAAATAAACTTAAAAAAAATGAGGCAAGAAATTTATTGGTCTTTATAACTATGCTGTTATTATACCATGGCCTTATAATAAGTACATTATTACTACAATGCTGTATCATATTATTAATATTATTTCCTACTCTATCACATACTTCAATCTTGGAAATTACAAAGGTAATATGGTATTTTTCTCTGGGAACTTTAATCCAGTTAGAAGCCTTAAGGATTATCACAGAGATAGGAAACCTAAGATAGAAAGGAATTTTTAACTGTTCTACAAAATTGACAAAAATGAAAATACTGATATATGTTATTTAAGAGAAGTCTAAATACATACAGCACTATAAACATTTTAGACCTATGGAACAATATTCTGCTAGCTGTTGTCACTGGATTTTTAGCACTTTGTTTTTTGTTCAGTTTTCAACTTCACGAGTGTAAAATTAGGGAGGTAAATTATGATACTCATTTTAAAGAGATGGGATTGGTTGTTTTAGAAGAAGTTTTACTAACTCACTATTGCTATACAATATTTGAATTGCTAATAGTTTACATGCATCACTCAAATACAAATTAGATACGTGCAATCAGTAAAACACTTTATATTTGTTTTTATTACATTGTGTAGCATAAATTTCACTGGGATATTTTTGTGAGAGCACAAAACACCTTTTCTACGTATCATTTCTACAGTGAAAATGCCAAAGCATCACACTTTTTTTCAATGTACTTCTCACCTACATCTTCAAAATTAGGGGGTAGATGTATTTCTGAAGAGCCAGAATAAATATTATTTGATTTTATAATCTTGATTTTTAAATATCAAGGTAAAAGATAGAGTTTCAAAATAGGTGATTTCAAACATCATGGTAGGTAGAGCAGTTAAACTTAAAGACATCAACCAATAGTTTTTTAACTTCTTTGGTGATAAGAATCATAAGGGACATTTGCTCAAAATAGTTTGATATGTCCCCTTCCCTGATCTGCTGAATTGAAATCTTCAGATATAATCATATTTAAGTAATGATAGGGCAGTGAGCATTGAATCACTTCATGTGCAACGTCTGGCACAGTGTAGGGCATAATATAAGACCTAAAAAGTATTAGCTGTGGTTATTCCTTACCATCATTATCATTATTACAATGATTTTAATCTTATAATTGATATCATCATTTAGGAAAAATATATTCACACTAGAAAATTTGTGTAGCTTTTAAAGCCCTAGAAAAATTCAACTGGGAAACAAAAATAAGTCGTACTCATGTTTTCATATTTATTTTTTATAAATCTTGAAATAAAAATGTTTTGGAAGTTTGTTTTTTGTTTTGTTTGTTTTGTTTTTTTGTTTTTTTTTTTGGTTTTTTGGTTTTTACTTCAAAGAGTTATACCACCATCTGGTGGCAAAATGACTACAGAGCAAAGACCATAAATTACCAGCTTGTTCCACAGTTATGAAATATTTAAAAATTATGTATATGAGAGCAAACAAATGAAGTTCTGCAAATATTGGTCAATAGGTGTGAATGAATGAATGGAAAAATAAAAAATTAGATTCCTAAGGAGAGAAGTAAAATTTAGAAATCTAATTCTACGTTGAGAAGTGAAATCTTTCAGAGGCAAGAAGTTGGCAGGTTCCTGTCTTGACAGGTGCACAAGCCACTCCAGGGCCTGTAAAGAGCCCAGTGACCAGCTGCCTTGTGAGCTTTGAAAAGTCTGTCCTATCTGGGCATCAAGGGTCCTGGTGAGAGAGAACACAGCTAAGGTAGGACCCTGGACAAATGTGTAAGCCAATGGACGCTCACCGTAACAAATCTGTACATGTAGACATCACATACAGAAAATGAACATTCCTGAAATTATTTTGTAAGTGTCTTTTTCAAACCCCCTTAGAAAAATACTTAAGATGAAGTTTACATCAAATCTCAGCTTTCTACTTCCCCTCTCAGAACATCTTGATATTCAAAATGGTGGGATAATTGGCTTTGAATGTCGGCACAACTTTCTGGAAAGTTTTATATTATTTCAATTTAATTCAAAATGAGTAGCCAAAAATGAAACATTTATCTAATCTTCCACCTTATGTGAAATACTTTGATTTTCATTATTCTTGTGATAGCTTTCATTGACTCAAAATATAGGTTTTACGACTTACCAACATCTTTCCAACCAGATGCAAACTAATTTTGAAAGCAATTTGGCATAAAATAATTAAGGGCTTGTAAGCTCCTTAGTGTTTTCCTTTTTTTCTTTTAATGAAACTTCTTTGAAGCCGCCTTGACATTTCCTATTTAATTCTCACTCACCAGTGTCCAATTATCACTCTATTAACATACACACCAATAGTGGCTTTCTTAATTTACTTTACCACACCAAAAATTAGCAGGAGATTACTCATGAATGTGGGGGGGGGGGCGCGAACATTTCCTATTATAGAGTTCCCTGAATTTAGAGAACCATGAAAATCCATAAACTAACATAATTTGAAAAAATGTCCCCTCCCCCCTTTTTTAAGCATCCTTAAAAATGGGAAGAGACAAAGATGAAACCTGAAAAGACCATCAAAGACTCCTGGCTATTGTGTGTGGTAATGTAATGATCCAAGTCTTCAACAGAGCATATTTATTATTCAGTGGTTATTAAAAACTTTCTAGATGCAATGCACGAGGCATCTGTGTATACTGATTAAGCTAGACCTGAGAAATGTGGTTGTCAAAGAGCTTCTTGGATAAGGAGAAGACAAAAACACCATGGGAACAATTCAAGGCATAATAGCAGCAGCTAGCAGATTTCAAAGATGGGAGAGCTTAGTTCTGAGTGCACCACCCCAGGGCTACTCATGCTTTCTCTCCTGGCCAATTACTACTTAACACAGTAGGACTATTCTCACCTTCTAGAAACTTGCCCTCTTTTGGCTGCTGCTGACGACCAGTTGCTGATGCAGGAAGACAACTTTTTCTTCTACCCGTCTACGTTTTTGGCCAAGGCCCCTCTAACAAAAGACAGGTTAACCAGAAAAAAAAAAAAAAAAAAAAGCTTACACGTTTTTATTATGAGTTTCACGTGACACAGGAGGCTTATAAGGAAGTGAAGATCCACAGAAGTGTTGAAACCTGAGTGTTTTTATGTTAAGCTTGATGAAGAGTGAAAAGTCGTGGGACACAAATGGGTATGAGCCTAGTGAGGTAAATTGGGAGAATAAGCAAGGCTTGTTCTTCCCCATTCCTTTCAGAGTCATGGAGAAAGGGATGTGCCTTTCCTCCAGGTATAGGGAGGGCACCTGTCTCATGAGCATTTTATGCCCTGAGTCCTGGGAAAGTCATAGAGTCCTTCCTGCATATGCTGTATCTCAAATTTCTTCAGAATAAATATTCAGTATGCTAACAGTGTCATCTTTTGGAGTAGTGTGTCCTGAACCGTGTCAATGTTTAAGACCCATAGCCTCTATTTTAGGGGACCACAATTAGATTCATCATAAAACAGTACTCACTTGGTGGCTTCGGATTCCAAGAGTAAATTGTTCTGCAGACTTCTTCGGAGACACGGAAAGCGTGATATTTGAAATGAGATAAAAAGGGTGATTATTAGATGGGCAAAAAGAAAAGCCCACACAAATAGCCCTGGGACAACAGGGAAATAAAGGTGTTTTGAGAAACTGTGAAGTCAGCATGGCTGCAGCAGAGAAAAAGAAGAGTAAACCAAGAGGCCGAGCAGGGGCTGAATCACACCGCCTTTGTTGATTCTGTCCTAAAAGCAATGGAAAACCGTTGAAACTTAAAGCTGGTGATGAGTTGATGAGGTTTCTCTTCCAAATGAAAGTTTCCTTCAGACAGTTCCTCACCGCCAAGTGCCATGACTTGTAGCTCATGTCCAGGACATCTGCTTCCAGAGTCCATTTATCAGGTGTGGGCATGTGACTAACGTCAGCAGACCCACAAGTGGCAGGTGACTAATGAACTTGGGGCCAGTCTGCATATGATTTGCTAGGCCAAACCGATCCCTTTCTCAGGAATTTCAGCTAATACAGATAAAATTCCAGTTATTATAAGCTATCATATAGCTGAGAATCTGTCCAGAGAAGCCATGATTAGTTGGTAACATTCCTAAAATTAGGATTGATTTTGACTTGGAAGTAAAATCAGGTACCTCTGTAATTATTGAGTCATTTGTAAGGAACCTCTTATATATACCAACACACATGCTACCTTTTTATTCAATATCTGAAACCAAGATTTTTGTCTGTTTCTAAAAAGGCAAAAATGTATAATATGAATTTATTTACTTCTACTTAATGAAGTTTTCACTCTTATTTTTTCTTCCCCCAACCCACAAGCTTCCTGCTGTGTTAGATAAAAATGAATTTCATGACACAGCGAAGGATTTGTGTGTGTGTGTGTGTGTGTGTGTGTGTGTTGTCTATATACATATACATCTCACTGTCACTTTCCAGGAAAACTATTTATTTTTTAAGGAGAGAAAATTGGGAGAAGATCTAATTGCTTAAATATAATAAGAGGTTTGTTAAATAAAGAAAGATTTGGGGGTTGAATTAGTGATGAGTATATCTAAATTTTGTTAAATGTAATAGATAAATAATAGGTCAAAGTGAAACAAAATGTTGTCCAAGAAATAAAAAGTAATCATAATATACTAGATTTATTCTGAAAAACCAAAACCAAAATTTCACTCTTACTAAATTGAAAGGATGTGTGTGTATGTGTGTATGTGTGTAATGGGAATGGAGAGGGGATAGGAAAAAGATATAAATCCTCATCTTCCAAAAAGGGAAGCCAACAGATAATTTCAAAGAGAAAATACACAAAGTATAAACACTTATAAATGTGTTATATGCAGATACAAAGGTAGATACCAAAATATCAAATTGAAAAATTCAAAGGGGTTGCCCTTGGAAGCAAGAAGTAGAATGGCAGAGAGTAAAGTGCCTAATAGAGCCATTTGATAGTTTAAGCATTGTGTCAGAATTTCCATAATTAAATAAACACCAATGATGAGAGGAAAGAAAAAAAGGAATGAAAAATAGAAGAATCTAGAAGCATATCACAAAAAGAGAAGACATGTCTTTCCATATGGTTTGAATTTGTAACAACTAAGGTATATCATAATTATAATAAAAGACTTATTTTAAAAACTAGATATCTACAAAAATAAAAAATTCACTAACACACTGGTCCAGCCAGCCCATTCTATAGTGAAGATTTTAGTATTAACAGCAGCTTTTGGACGGATTTAAGGAAAGAGACAAACCTTTTTGTTCCTTTAGTTTTATCACTATGGGGTTATATTTACATTCCTTTTAAATATTTTAAATGTATAGACACTTTATCCCACCAATGTAAATATTATTTTTCTCTCTTCCCTGTTCTGGGGACAGTAATATGTTCTTCAACTATTACAGGGACTTGAATATTTCAAGAAGTATTTTTACTTAATTACCTGATTTTGCTCATGAGGCTTCTTTTAAAAATCATATTAGTATTTTAAACTCTAAAAAAAGTAGGTGTAGAGGGAACATACTTCAACATAATGAAGGCCATGTATTACAAACCCACAGCTAGCATCATACCTGGTGAAAAATGGAGAGCTTTTCCTCTAAGATCAGGAATAAGACAAGGATGTCCACTCTCATCACTTTATTCAGCATAGTACTGGAAGTCCTGTCCACAGCCATTACACAAGAAAAAGAAGTAAAAGGCAACCAAATTGGTAAGGAAGAAGCAAAGCTTTCACTATTTGCAGATGGCATTTTACTTTCAATAAAAAACCATAAAGATTCCACCAAAAAAACGTGAAAACCAAAAACCAAAAACCAGAACCGATAAAATGAATTGAATAAAGTTGCAGGGTACAAAATTAATACACAGACATATGTTGCATTCCTATACACTAATATGAATAAGCAGAAAGAGAAATTAAGAAAATAACTCCATATACAATTGTTCCAAAAATAATACAATACCTAGGAATAAACTTATCCAAAAAGTGAAAGACCTATATTCCAAAAACTATAAAACACTGATCAAATAAATTGACAATGACATAAACAAATGGAAAGGTATTTCATGCTCATGGATTAGTATTGGTAAAATGTGCACACTGCCCATAGCAATCTATAGATTTAAAGCAATCCCTATTAAAATATCAACAACATTTTTCATACAACTAGAACAAATAATCCTGAAATCTGTATGGAACTACGAAAGACCGTGAATAGCCAAAGCAACCTTGAGAAACAAGAACAAAGCTGTAGGTATCACAATCCTACTTTTCAAGATATACCACAAAGCTGTAGCAATCAAAACAGTATGGTACAGGCACAAAAATAGACACATATATCAGCGGAACACAACAGAGAGCCCAGGAATAAACCCATGCTCTTCTAGCCAATTAATCTACAACAAAAGGAGGCAAGAATGCACAATGGGAAAGGATAGTCTCTTCAACAAATGCTGGTTGGAAAACTGGACAGCTACATGCACAAGAATGAAACTGGACCATGTTCTTAGACCATCCATAAAAATAAACTCAACATGGATTAAAGACCTAAATGTGAGGCCTAAAATCCTAAAACTCCCAAAAGAAAACATAGGCAGTAATTTTTTTGACATCTGCCACAAAAACATTTTTCTACATATATCTCCTCAGACAAGGGAAACAACAAAAATAAACTATTGGGGCCATACCAAAATAAAAATGTTTTGCTCAGTGAAGGAAACCATCAACAAAATTAAAAGGCAACCCACTTAATGGGAGAAGATATTTGCAAATAATATATCCAATAAGGGGTATTATCCAAAACATATAAAGAATTTATATAACTTAACACCAAAACAAACAAACAAACAAACAAATAACAATCCCATTATAAAATGGGAAGTGGACCTAAATAGACATTTTTCCAAAGAAAACGTAAAGAGGGCCAACAAACACATGAAAAGATGCTCAACATCATTCATCATCAGGGAAATTCAAATCAAAAACAGAATGAGATATCCACTCACACCTGTCAGAGTGACTAAAACAAAAAACCCAAGAAACAACAAGCATTGGCAGGATGTGGAGAAAAAGGAACCCTTGTGCACTGTTCATGGGAATGCAAACTGGTGCAGCTACTCTGGAAAACAGTATGGAGTTTCCTCAAAAAATTAAAAATAGAACTATGCTATGACTCAGTAATTGCACTACTAGGTATTTATCCAAAGAAAATAACTATGCTAATTCAAAAAGATGTATGCACCCCTCTGTTCATTGCAGCATTATTTACCATAGCCAAGTCATGGAAGCAATCCAAATGTCCATCGATAGATGAATAGTCTAAGAAGTGGTATATGTATATATATATATATATATATATATATATATATATATATATATGCATATATATATATATATATATATAGAATGGAATATTACTCAGTCATAAAAAGAATGAGATCTTGCAACAACATGGATGGATCTAGAGGGTGTAATGCTAAGGAAATAAGTCAATCAGAGAAAAACAAATATCATTTAATTTCACTCATGTTTGGAACTTAAGAAACAAATGAACAGATATAGAATAAAAGAGACAAACAAATAAACAAAAGAACCAGACTGTTGAATATGGAGAACAAACTGATGGTTGCCAGAGGGGTGATGGGTGGGGGGATGGATGAAATAGATAAAGGGGGTTAAGAATACACTTATCTTAGGGAGCACTGAGAAATGAATAGTATTGTTGAATTATTATTTTGTACACCAAAAAGTAATATAACATAGTATGTTAATTATATTCCTTTTTTTAAAAAAGTTTATTTATTTATTTTGAGAGAGAGACAGAGTGGGGAGGGGTAGAGAGAGAGGGAGAGAGAATCCCAAGTAGGCTCCATGCTGTCAGTGCAGGGCTAGATGAGGGGCCTGAACTCACAAACCGTGAAATCATGACCTGAGCTGAAACCAAGAGTTGGATGCTTAACCGACTGAGCCCCCAAGGGGCCCCATTAATATTTCAATTAAAAGAATCATATTGGTATTCTGACATGGGGAAATTTTTCACATTCTCCAACTTTACTAAGTACACTAAGTATCAGACAGTTCTGGTCTATTTTAATATAAACGTAGACTTTGGAATATGACTAGACAGGCTTCATTATGAGCTCTATCACTCAAAAGCTGTGTAGCTCTCATCACATTATGTTCTCTTTCTGAGTTTCAATTTTCTCATTTTAAAAATGGGAATTATATACATTATAAGTGTGTAGTAAAGATTATAATTTATATAACGTACTAGGTACTCATTGAATGATTATCATTGCTATTAATTTTGGTTAGTTGGGAAAGAAAAGGAAACACATTGGAATTACATTCAAATTTCCTAAAACATAATGTCTCTTAAAATAATAGAGCTTGTGCTTTTCCTTGACATAAAATACAGGGAAATAGTACTGGGGCATTCCTAAAAGGCAGTCTATTTTCTGTTTGCTACAGGAATTGCTTTGGGAATCCTTTTAGGACAACTTGGGAAGGATATCAGCAGTTTTGAAAGATGTAAAGACTGAATTGGGTTTATAGTAAACACAATTTTCTTGAAATAAGGGACTCCTCCCATACCTCCTAACTATACTCTTTGCAAAAATAGGCCTTATGTGGAAGACAAAGGTATCCACAAAGTACTGGGAGGTGGAAATAGGGAAATGTACATTTGTATGGCGTGTGTACATCTTCTCCCTATGTATCTCTATATAGATGAATAAAAAACTAAAACACTTTTTTTTTTAATTTTAGAGAGAGAGAGAGAGCACGTGAAGGGAGAGAGAGAGAATCTTAAGCAGGCTCCACGCTCAGTGCAGAGCCAGACAAGCGGCTTGATCCCATGACCCTGGGATCATGACCTGAGCTGAAAAATCAAGAGTCAGATGTTCAGCCGACCAAGCCACCCAGGAGCCTCCACAACACTCTAAATAGAGATTTTCCTATTATGGACAGGAAATGATAAAAGCAGAAGGCTGAGGACCCAAAGCTGTCAGAAAAACCTGACTAAGTCTCATTAGTCATTTAAGAAATAAATCATAAATTGATCACAGTAGAAAGACATTTGTCTCCAAGGGACTGCTCAGTACATATTTTGTGTATCTTTCCATTAGTGGGATCATCACTGATCAAAGAGTTCTTGTTAGTGCACTAGGTATAATCATGCAGTGTGTTTTCCATGGCCTTAAGCTGAACTTGTGGGCTCCACCAGAGGGCATTATTCACAAATGCTGCAGCAGGGGAAGCGCGCGCCCTCTCTCTTTCTCTCCCTCTACGCAAACACACACACATATGCACACCCACACATACTGTAAAATATATACTGTATATACTGTAAAAGCAGTCTGTAAAAATACTATAAATACATATATACTGTAAACATACATATGTACTGTATATATACACACTATAAACACATACTGTATACACTGTTAAAATATACTTTAAAATACATATAATCTGTAAATATACATATATATTACATATGCTATATGTGTATATATATATACATGTATATATATATATATATATATATAGAGAGAGAGAGAGAGAGAGAGAGAGAGTGAGAGATTTGAATCTGGAATTTCCAGCCTGTTTCAGTCTCAGATCTTTTTTCCTTTTGCAGGAGGCTAGATTCAGGTAGTTACAACATAATTCAAGCTAATATAACATAATTCATAACCTATTTCCCCTAAAAAAGGGGGCAATAAGAAACACCAAATTTGATTTTCTAGAGAGAGGTTAATGACTAAGTAGAATATTTTAAAATATTTATAACAAAAAGATTTTTTAATTACATTTTTAAGAATGCTTGGATAAGTTACTTCCTTTATGGATCTGAGCTGCTTTATTTAGTCCAGACTTTGGAAGAAAGAAAAAAAAACCCACATTTTTTATGCCAACTTAACAGCATATCTCAGGCGGGGGAAGAAGTGATTGTGTGAGAAGTCACCCACGGCTGGAAAAGGTTGCTTAATAATGAATTCCACACAGCATTAGAACAAAACAAAACACTGAATAATAATTAACTTTGCCTCTTAGGCGAGTATCTTGAAATATTTATGCTATACTTAAAAACTATATTCCTGATGTCAAATTTATTCAGGGGATATGGGGAAACTGACAGAGGAGCCCAACTCAGGATTGCTCATCTCCCTAGGGTCTCCTGATCTCAGAGCACCGTGCGAACAAATATTCAACAGGGAGTGGGGTCAGGGCTCTCCACGGCCAAGTCAGGCTCAACTTTACCACGATTGGAAGAAAAAAACTTCCAATCTCTCTCTCATCTTCCAACTCAAGATTTCAATAGTTAGTTTTAATGTTTCTGAGGACTATGGGTTTGAGGTTTGTTTTTTTTTTTTTTTGCTTTAACACATGTGTATGTGGCCCTCAGCCCTGAATCTGTCCCATTGCACAAGCGGACCGCAAACATTAGCTCACACTGGGTAAGATTTAACACATTGAAGGCAAGGTGATACTTTCCACAGTGACTTTTTTTCCTTTTTTTTTTTTTAAATGTTGTTATTTATTTTTGAAAGAGAGAGAATGAACACGAGTGAGGGAGGAACAGAGAGAGGGGGACAGAGGATATGAAGCAGGCTCTGTGCTGACAGCAGACAGCCACATGTGGGGCTCCAACTCACAAACCATGAGGTCGTGACCTGAACCGAAGACAAGACACTTAACTGACTGAGACACCCGGGCGCCCCCTCCCCACCCACAGTGACTTTTGATAATGTTGACGATAGTGAGGAAGATGAAGAACAACACTATGCAAATAGAAAAAAAAGACAAGAGAGAAAACAGAAAACAATTATTCACAGTTAGGGCAGTAGGGCCACATATGTTGCAACTGAGGCCTTAGATCTCAATGGAAAAATAATTTCTGTCTCAGTGACATATCTGAGTGCATCTAGGTGTTGGGATTTTTTTCTTCCTTGGGAACAGACAAACTTTCACATTCTGCTTACAAGAGTTCTGAACAACTGCAGGGACAGCAGCTCTGAGCGTTCCTTTGAAGTATGTCAAAGGAAGCACTTCAGGCTCTACTAAAAGTGTGCTGCACCGTCATTAAAAGCCAATTAAAATTCAGGAACCAAAAGCATGTTTACACCAGGCTAGAACATTCTTTTTCATACATTAAAAGACCATCAAGCTATCTAAAATGATTTAGATAAATCATTTGACTAAAATTGTTTAGCCAAAAAGTTCCCCCCTTGTTTACTCATCAATGAATAAATCGTGGGGCCAATGCTATTCTTTTCATCTTAGCATTTTTAGTGTTTTTTAAAATTAAAATTAAAGTTAATTTAAATAAAAAAAATTTCTAGATGTTTATTTTTGAGAGAGAGAGAGAGGCAGAGTATAAGTAGGGGAGGGGCAGAGAGAGAGGGAGACACAGAATTTGAAGCAGGCTCCAGGCTCTGAGCTGTCAGCACAGAGCCCGACATGGGGCTCTAACTCATGAGGTACGAGATCATGACCTGAGCCGAAGTCAGACACCCAAACAACTGAACCACCCAGGTGCCCCTTTCCCATTTTTTTAAAGGGAAAACTTTACCTGTCCAATATAATATTTGGTGTAAGAAATGGACTGTTTAAGGGAACTATATTCATTTGGATTAAACATCTAACATATACTTAAAATAAAAACTTGTATTCGGCGTCACCAACATTCAATGGACACTGTTCCTAATTCTAAACTTCACCCCCATTTCCCAGAGTCTATGGTTTTAATTGCCACTGACCTTCTCTAGCTTATGTTTCTGTACTTTTCAGTGGATTCTTGCAAATGATTTGTGGCAGCTGTGGCGATGCCCACTCCATGGAAACCTGCTGGCAGGGGAGCACAGCAGACTGACACCTTTAGCTCCCATTCCCATGAGCACAGGGGCCACCATGCCAAGGCTGCTCCTGGCCAATGGCTGAGCAGGGCAGGGGGACTAGAGCCAACCTGTGCCTGCCTCATGTGACACTCCTCTGATGAACAAATTTTCCCTAGAGCCTCTCCTCAGCTTGTCCAAGATTTTCTCAGAACTCTCTGGTGGTCTAAGGCTCCCTTTTTCCTCAGTCCTTGTCTTGTCATTCTTGACACTTCTCATCCTTCTGTCTCTGTCCAAAGGCTCTGCCTGCCTGCTTCTCCTGCCCACTGCTTTATCTTTCATGGGCAATATCCCAAATCCCTTGCACATCCAGTCCTGCCCAGGTGTTTACTTCTGGAAGGATCTAAACTGACATGAATGAAGAAATATGAGGGCTTCCTGGTCCTCCCACAAAAGTGGCAGCCCACCAATTGCTGATGATCTCCTGAGTGGTGACTTTGGAAAAAGTCCCCAAGGAGAGGAATAGTCTTGATAGTGTAATGACTTAGAGCATTGGAAAAATACAGAGTGAATAATGCCTACAAAGACAGCAGAGTTGACTGATTACCACTAAATTGAATTGATGTCTTCTAGAGGGATAAGGAGAAATTGAGGGCAGTTAACAAATAGCTAGATTTAAGTGTGACAGCCAGAGGGCTTCTTTGGTAGTTTACACAGAAGTTCTTTTTCCTTGCGAGGAAAGAGCAGATGTGGCGAGGAGCCAGATTTCATGTTAGAATTGCAGAACTCCAGAGACATCTAAATGTTCAGTAAAGACAATACTGGTGCCCTGAGGTCAGGACATTAGTTGGAAAAAACTGGAACTCTGACAGAATTGGAACACCTGAGTGAATGCTGACCCAGATGGCCTTAATGTTCTCTTCAACGTGACTAAACTTTAGAGAGACTTCTTCCCACCTTTAAGCTCCTGACCGACCTCTCTTTCCTCAGAGCATTTACTTTGGAAAATGTGTATTGTAATTTTTTTCTTTGATTCCTTGAGATATAAATCCTTTTAAAAGCCTCCTGCTTTTCAACTCAGAAAAATCTTTTTCTAGGACCAGAGGGACATCCCTTCCAAATATAATCATCAGGAAAGACAGTATGCCATCTTCTAGTCCCTGGGAGGGTAGGATCCTAATTTTCATAGACCCCAAATAGTAAACACAGATGGCCTAATAACAGAGGAAAACATTTGCAAACTCAGTGTGCGAGATACATGCCATCCATCAACCTTTCCAACCCCCTTATCTTCCAGCATTTTTTCACTGGTTAATCTCAGAGCCTAAAAACCTTTCTGCCCTTTGTTTGGATGGAGTGGAACTCAGACTGACTTCTGTCCTCTCTTCTTTGTTTCAATTGCCTTCAATAAAATCTTCCTAACGCTGTTTAATATTGTCCTGTGCAAGTTTTGCTTTGACAACACCCTTGAAAATTGTAGTTCTTCAGGTCCCTCTGACCCTGCCAAATTATACAGAGAAAGAGGCTGTCCTTTCTTAATGAGATCTAGCATTTCTTACGTGCACAAAGAGGCTTCAAGACAACAGGGGCCCCTCTCAAAAGTTACCCCTTCCCCCATCCTGGCTACAAAGCTGACAAGTACGATTAAATTCTGGCATCACTTAACTAGGGATATGATGGACTGGATAAGAGAGATTGCATTCTACACTGAAGAAACTACAAGAATGAGCTCCAGGTACGAACAGGAGCCGAGGGAGTTGAGATGTTGAGGGTGCTTGATCAAAAGGGCCAGAATTAAAAGCTAATGAGAACATTTCATTGACTTGGCAGTCTTTTCTTGGAATACTATATTTTACACCTGTAAAGGCAGGGTCCTGTGAGAACCAGCATTCAGCAAGGCCATCAGGAATGCATCGGTGGTGTTCAGTGGCACCAGCATTCATGAGAAGTTCAGTGGTAGCTCATCTAGGAGTGACATGGCAGTTTGTAGGAGACGTGCTCACAGAGCTTCTCTAATGATTAGTATTCATGAGGATGACTTGGCCTTGAACTAAGTGAAGCTAGGTGGCAGCGCTTAAGTGCCATGTGCAAGAGACCCACAAGAATAAAGTAGTAGTTTGTGGTGGGGTGGGGGGTTTGGCCTTCAGGGAGGTATGAAGACTGTTAATGGAACATGACATCACCGGGAGCAAAATAGGCAGGTGGCCAATGAGTGTGCTACTTAGCATCTACAATCAGAAGAATCAGAAGCAGGCTAAAATGGAGGAGCAGGAAGCTGAAAGCTGTTGCCTCAATAAAAAGTGGCAATTCTTTGCTCAGTTATCAAACCTAAACCAATCTTGAGATCCAGAATCCACTGACTGAAGAGATGACCATATGCCTAGGAGGAACAGGTGTGCAACACCACAGCGAGCATACAATGTAATAATTCTCCAAATTATTTTTGGGACTTATAGCTATTTTCTCATGTGACCATATACTAGGGAAAGGGAAATAAATATCCAGATGTCTACTGGGTACAGAATCTGAGTTGACACTGATAGGTAGAGACTCAGCACATCATTGTAGTCCCCTAGTTAGAGAAGAGATTATAGAAGCCATGTAATAAATAAAATCTTGCTGAAGTCTGGCTTGGAGTGGATTCACTGTATCCACAAATACATCTGGTGGTCATTTCCTGGTCTCCAAATAAGTGAATTGTCATTTGGCAGTTTGAGCATTCTCCATCCTGGGTCCTTGTCCTTCCTTCCTTCCTTCCTTCCTTCCTTCCTTCCTTCCTTCCTTCCTTTCTTGCCTTCCTTCTCCCTTCCTTCCTTCCTTACATTCTCTCCCTTCCCTTCCTTTCCTTCTTTCTCCCTTCCTCCCTTCCATTCCTTCATTTCTTCCCTCCCTTTCTTTCCACCCTTCCTCCTTCCCTCCCTTCCCTTCTCTTCCTTCCATTCGCTTCCTTTTCTCTCAGAGAGAGAGAGAGAGAGAGAGAGAATGTGAGCAGACGAGAGGGGCAGAGGGAGAGAGAGACAATCTTAAAAAAGGCTCCACACTCAGCACATAGCCCAACACAAGCCCAATCCCACAACTGTGGGATCATGACCTGAGCCATAATCAAGAGTTGGACGTGCAACCAACTGAGCCACCCAGGCACCCCAGCCTTAACATATATCTGATTCACCATTCTGGTTCCTGAAGAAACTGAATGCATTTTGGAAAATGTAGACCACTATAAGCTCAGCCAAGTAGCAACTTTGGTCACAGTTGCTACACTACAGGATGTATTATTGCAAGAGCTGACCAGTAAGCCTTTAGCTACATGATATACAGACATGGGTTTTGCAAATGCATACTTTTTTTTGTAAGCTTATTTGTTTATTTTGAGAGATCGCAAGGGTTAACGGTGAGGGGACAGAGAGAGAGAGAGAGAGAGAGAGAATCCCAAGCAGACTCCACGTGGCCAGCACAGAGCCCAATGTGGGACTTGATCCCACCACCCTGGGATCATGACCTGAGCAGAAATCGAGGGTCAGATGCTCAACCGACTGAGCAACCCAGATGCCCATCAAATGCATACTTTTTAAATTATGATCATCAAAGATCAAGGAAAAGTTATAATCATGTGTAATGGACAACAATATTCACTTCTTCCTCAGGGCTATATTAACTCTTCCCCCCCTTTGTCCTAATTTATTCAAAAGAAATCTGGACCATCTGAACATTTCACAGATTATCACACTGATGACATTAAACTGATTTGGGTAGAACAACGACAAAACCAACAGGTGGTTAGTATGTTAGAGAACTTGCTAAGATGTACTTCAGGGAACTTCTATTTTAGTCAAGTTTTTAGGGTCTAGTGGTCAGGGGCATTTGAGATATCCCCTGCAAAGTAAAAGATAAATTGATACATCTTCCAATCCCTATCATATAAAAGGAAGCACAACACCTGATAGAAATTTTAGAGTTCTGGCTGAAATACATTGTGCACATAGAAATGCTATTATAACGCTTAAGTACAATAATATGGAAGTCTTCCAGCTTTGAATGAATCGCAGAGCAAAAAGGGTTTCACAGTTTGTCCAAGGTATGGTATAAGCAGACCTACCACTTGGGCCATGTAATCTGGCAGGCTTTATATTGTTGGAAATGTCAATGGTGAGAAAAGATGGAAGGTAAGTTTATGGAAAACCCCAGTGGGAAAATCATAATATGTGCTAGTGGGATTCTGGAAAAAAGCCATGCCATCTGCAATAGAGAATTATACTCCACTTGAGAATCACCTGCTGGCATAACACTTGGCCCTGGTACAGAAACTTGGCCATGGGGCATCAAGTGGCCAGGTGTCTGGAACTGCCCATAATGAGCTGAGTTCTCTTAGACCCACAATGACATAAGGTCAGAATGCTCAACAGCAGTCCATCATAAGTTAGAAATGGTACATGTGAGATCAAGTCTAAAGGACAACATAGGGCACAGGCCACCTGCATGAGCAGATGGCCCAAACCCCAGGTCACTTGCAATGATTTTACTAGGTGCTCCTTTGTGAGTAAAATCCCTATGAACAGCTGAAGAAAGAAGGAAAAACCCAAGCTTCATTATGGATGGACAGGCTCAGTATAGGAGTACCTACTGAAGCTGGATGATAGTGGACAGCAGTGTTGATTGGTAATAATAGAGACAATATCTTCCCAGTGGGTAAAGGTGCAAATGGACAATGTGATCATCATTCTTTATAAAAAGGAAGTGACCTTAGGGGAGAACAGATATAGATTTCTGGATATTTGTTAATGGCCTAGTAGGCTGGTTGGGAGCATAAAAGGAAAAGACTGGAAGATCATAGATAAGAAAGTCTGGGATAGCGGCACCTGGGTGGCTCAGTCTGTTAAGCATGTGACTTCAGCTCAGGTCATGATCTCATGGTTCATGGGTTCAAGCCCCACATCGGGCTCTGTGCAGACAGCTCAGAGCCTGGATCCTGCTTCAGATTCTGTGTCTCCCTCTCTCTCTGCCCTCCCCTACTTATGGTCTGTCTCTTTCAAAAATAAATAAACATTAAAAAAATTAAAATTAAAAAAAGAAAGTCTGGGATAGCATGTGGATGGACGCGTTAGGAGTAGGCACTAAGTATAATTTTTGAATCATTTGTTAATGGCTAACAGAAAGCATCCACCAAAGAAAAGGCACTGAACAATGAAGTAGACAAAATGATAGGACCAGTTGACATGAGCCACTTTTGTCACTGGCCATTTCAGAACTGGCATTTTAGGTACATAAATGGAATGGCCACGGCCATAACACTGGTATTTCTTCATCTTAAGCCAAGATTAGCTAATGTTTATGTTTACTGGTTTGTCTTTTAATTTTTCCCCATACCTTTCTATTGTGCTTAGAATCTAAAAGCGAAGAATCACAGCAATTATATAAATAAGTCATGAAGTTCAGAAGAAAATTACCAATGCCAGAATTATGTAGCAAGACAGAGTTCTACGAGAAGCACAGTAAATTCCACAGAAAGTGAGCCTTATTTTGTTGATTGCATATTTTTAGATATTGACTCACACTGAATTTTTAAAATCTTGTTTTAAAACTTGGCTAATTATAGCAGCTTTTTTGGGGGGGGGTTGGGAAATTACATAAAATGGGTAGCAAATGAGTCAACAGAAAGTTTTATTTAAGGAATGCAATGCTGTTGTCAATGTTCTTAGATCTATAGGGAACTTTGCAGATTATGTGGTCCGAGCCTTTATTATGGGAAAAATAAGGCTTTGAGAAGGGAGATTGTGTTGTAGTGTAATTAATGGCAAAAGTGTGATTAGAATCCAGTTAATCTTACTGTCAAATGTTTTTCTACTAAGTAATAGAGTCTCTTGAATATAGAATCATGTTGTTTGAAATTACTACGGTTATGCACATGAAATTCATATTCCTTGAAACAAGTGACTTCTTAATTTCATTGATCTTAATGATGGCCCTGAATAACTCTTGCATTGTCTTCTTTCAAAAGAAGAATTAAAAATGCAATTCAAGAAAATGTTGGTCATACTGAAAAGTGGGAAAAGTGATAGCAGCTTGAAAATTCCCAAATGACTAATTTGTCTCAGTCATTTGCTCACATATTTTGCTAGTGAATATCTTTTGGAAAATGGTAATTCATCTATTTCACCCTTGTCACTCTTTCTTTGATTACCAGGTATCTTCCTGAGGTGAGGTTGTGGATTTTCCATCCTTAATTCTAAGATCTCATTTAAAATTTTTGTATGCTTTTGGTCAGTTTGATTACAACATCTCATCTTTCTGGGTTCTTATTTCTTTTCAGATTCTCAACTTCACGTTATTTCTGGGTCACTAGCTCACGAGCATTCCACAATGGCTTTCCTTAAACTTCTTTCTTTTCTTTTTCAGATTCCTCGTCAATACAAGCAGTTTCATCACTTGGATGATGATACTGAGATCACAAGGTGATAAAACCTTATCTGAGAATAATTCTCCCCTTCTCTTTTGTATTTCACAAGTTCAGTACGCTTGCTGTAAAATATTTTTATTACGTAAAACAAATTTTGTGCCATTGTGATCACTTACTACTATATTCACTGGCAAAAAATAATTAATGACAAGAAATGTTTTGTCAAAATTTGTAAGAAAGAAGGTAGCACTTGTCTGAGATTTCAATGGAATGGTAGAGTCAGGAATGGAATCTTATGTAAGTCTCAGAAAGTTTAAGCAACTTTTCACCTCTCCCGTTCTCTAGAATACCAAAACTCACGGAAGTCTTTTACTATTATACCAATGTCATTCTGGTCTCTCAACTCTCTTACCTCTTTTTTCTCTTTCCACACTGCATTTCCTCTCAGGCTATCCCTTCACTCTCAAACCTCCTCCTTCTCAAGTTCTAAGATGGATGTTGTTCTCTGTTCTGTCAGTGTGTCTCCTGATTTTGATTCCACCTAGTTTTTGCCCTTTTTCTCTTCCAGAGAAAAGGAAAGTGTGTGGGCACCTGTATGTGCATGTGTGTGCATGTATGTGGGTATGTGTTGGAGAAAGGGGTATGATAGGAAGTAATCAGGTGACTAAGGTAGCCATAACAGTTCACCCAGCTTAGCCAAATGTTAGATGGGCTTTTTCCTGTCTCTAGGTCCCTCTTGTCCCTTTCTTAGTGCCCGCTTAAGTTTTGTTTTTTACCAGCTTCATCAAGGTATAATTGATAGAAAAGGCCACATATTTAAAGGATGAGTTTGGACGCATATTAACACCTGTAAAACCATCACCACAATCAAGGTAACACACATTCACCCCATTCTAAAGTTTCCTCTTGTCCCAGTTTTTAGTGGTAAGAATACTTAACATGAAATTTATCTACTTAAAATTTTTATGTACACAATACAGTATTGTCAACTACAGCCATTATATTGTACGGCCATCTCTAGAATTTGCTCATCTTGCATAATGGAAACTTGTATCCAATAGAACGGGAACTCCCCAGTGCTCATGGGGTAGTTAAATAGGAAGGATTTGCAATACAGTCCAAACGTGATAATCCAAGAAACTGAAAGATGAGTTTTTTTGATGGCTTGCCTTTGAGGGGGAGAATGAAAGAGAAGATGGTGTGAAAGATGTTGTCCAGCGTTTTGCCATGGCTCTGGCAATAGGAACCACTGAGAAGTTTCTATAGGAACACATTATGGTCAGATCTGTATTTCAGGTAAGTGACAGGTGGCTGTGTGGACATGAGGCAGTGAGGCCATGAAGAGGCTGCTGTGCAAATCCAAGTAAGAGTTGAAAATTCTGAGGGAGGTTTAAATGAATTAAGTATTCTGGGTAGCTGTAATTCAAGTTAATCTGCAAGTTCTAACTACTATTAAAAGGAAGTAGTTCAATCGAATATGACTTTCTTTTAAATGTCTGCAGCAGTAAATTTGAGTAGCCCTTTTTAAGGCAAGAGTTGAAGTGTTCAAACCTCTAATCAATTGACAATATAGTTGAAATAATAATTTCACAGGAAGAACAGAAAATTAAAGTAAATTCTCCAGCTCAACAGAATAAAGCTGGCCCCACACCAGAAACTTTTCTTCATTGAAAGCAGAAATGTCATCTGAACATTTTGAGGTATGAGCTTGATAAGGAATTACATAGGCAATGAAAGAAAATTGGTCAATTTTGCTAATAATCAGTATTGTCCCTGGTTCAGCTCTCTTGTTTCAAACTTTTAGGTGCAATTCTGTATACATTGAAGAAAATCTCTTATTTTTTGGAAACATGTTGTGAAGTATAGAGACTCTTAAAATATGCCTAGAAATATTTCACTTGTGAAATTTCCCATTCATAAACAAAAGACAGAATCAGATATGGTCATTTCTGAATGATAACACTTATTTCATAGCAGTGTCATTATTCCCCCAAATCAAATTTATGCCATTTTATGCAATCTGATTCTGATAATTATAAACCTGTCTTTTCAGCTCTTTTTTATCATTGCAAACTCTGCTTGGAGAATAGTTTCCTAGCATTTCTAGAATAAGCAAGACAGTCATAACACTTTACCCATTTACAAGATTCCCTTACCCTTAACTCTTATTCTCTTGGTTCAGCTGGTAAATTCTATTCCCCTTGTAAGGCTTTACTCTTAGTTTTTCTTTCCTGTAATTTGCCTGATTTGACCTTGAAGAATTAGTTATTTCATCTTCATATTTAATGTTTTATGTGTTTCTTTACCTCAGTCCATTGGTTTTTACTTCCCTCTTTGTCAAATACACGTTCTATGGTCCAGCAATTTAGAGTAACCATGTCCTGAACCCCGAATTTCCTTGCGTGTCTTTTGTCTAATCCATCTATTAAGACTGAATCTCATTAAAATTTACCATGTCTGTTCTCTTCTCTTACATATAAATACCAAGTCAAGGCTGGGGAAAGTCATGTGGCAAGGCAGATTCGTGTCACCGTGTGTTGTCACTAAGCTCAAAAGGGCCCCAGCATATACAGTATTAATTCTCTTTCTACTTGCTCTTCCCCTCCTCTGCAGGACTATTTAAACTTCCTTTATTCTCTTCAAACATCAAACCCCTATTCCCTTCCTCTTCACTGTAGGCAGATGACCTCATATCTTATCTCAATGAGAAACTCATAGCCATCAGAAGGAAACTCGCTTCATGTCCTCGTATCAAACATATAGTCTGTCTACATTTGTACTAATAATCTCCTTTTTCTGTTGTTCACTAGGGAAGCAGTTTTTTTACCTTGGTTACATACTGACAATATCTAGGGAGCTTTAAAAATCCCTTACGCTTGGCCCAAGAGGCAGGGAGGATGATTTAAATAGTCTGGTTTGGAATTTGGGTATCCGTGTTTTTTAAAGCTCTTTGGATGATTCTACTGCGGAGTCAGGGCTGGGAGCTGACTGTTGGGGAAATTTTCCTTTCTCCTCCTGAAGGGGGGTTGTTGCACAAGTATCTGGGTTCCACCTTCTCATATTGCACACTAAAATGTATTCATTGCCTCTTCTCTGTATATAGCCAGGATGGAGAGAATCATTCCCTCTCAAGTATGTCCTTCCACATTGACTTCGCAATTTATTTAATCCTGTCTCATCTTAAAAATCGAACCAAACCAAACCAGCTGACCGACCAACCAACCAAACAAGAAACTTTAGATTTCTTTTTTTTCAACGTTTTTTAATTTTTTTTTTTTTGGGGGGGACAGAGAGAGACAGAGCATGAACGGGGGAGGGGCAGAGAGAGAGGGAGACACAGAATCGGAAACAGGCTCCAGGCTCCGAGCCATCAGCCCAGAGCCTGACGCGGGGCTCGAACTCACGGACCGCGAGATCGTGACCTGGCTGAAGTCGGACGCTTAACCGACTGCGCCACCCAGGCGCCCCTAGATTTCTTCTTCATACCTGTGATGGCTGGTTTTACGCATCGAATGTAGTGGCCGGTTATCCAAACATGACTTGAAGCACCCTGTGATAGTATTTTGTAGAGGTGATTAGCATCTCCAGTCAGCTGACTTTAAGTGAAGAGCTTGTTCTCAGTATTCTGGGCGGGCATGCCTGATCTCATCAGCTGAAAGGCCTTAAAATCTTTTAAAAGCTTAGATTCCAAATGAAGGAGTACCACCTGTGGACTGCACTGTCCACCTTCTGCCTGAGTTTCTAATCTGCCCTGAAACAATACAAATATCTAAAAAGAATTCAATACGTGTTGAGTTCATTTTTAAAAATTGGTTTCTGTCCCCATCATTCCACTGAAACAACCTACAGAAGTTATAATTGACCTTATGTTGCCAAACCCATTGTTCATTTTTTCCAAAAGCTAAATTTTTAACTCTTTAATACTTAATTCTTGCTCTTTTGAAGTTGTGTTCTTTAAATGCTTATTTATTTTTGAGAAAGAAAAAAACACAAATGTAAGCAGGGAAGGGGCAGAGAGAGAGAGAGAGAGAGGACTCCAAGAAAGCTCTGCACTTTCAGAACAGAGCCCTAAGCAGAGCTTGATCTCATGAACCTGAGTTGAAATCAAGAGTTGGACGCTTAACTGACAAGCCACCCAGGTGTCCCTGAAATTGATTTAAATTGTGAAAAAAAAAATACACAAAAGAGTGTGTGGTTTAAATAATAATTCTTTTGCAAGTATACGTATAATCACCACACAGATTAAGAAATAGGACATTGCTAGTATCTTTGAAATCCCCTAAACACTATTCCCTAATGACACCTGCTTTATTCCTGCAGGAGGAAACCTATTCTTTCATGATAATCAATCCTTTAATTTTTTTCATGGCTCTTAGAACCATGCTGTATTTTGGCGGGCATTTTACTTTTCCTCCATGTATTTGTGAAATGCATTCATAGTGATATGTATAGTTCTGGCTTATTCATTTTTACTGTCTTGAATTATTCTGTTGCATTGCTGCACTACAAAATATCCATTTTATTACTGATGGATTTGGGGGTTGTTTAGAGTTTGGGGCTACCATGAATGATGCTGCTATAAATACACTTATAAGGATAATATTCAAAAGACTTAATGATGTTTATGGCAAGGTCACACACCAGTAACAAGTTGCCAAGACCATCTGAATGGAAGCCGGACACTGCACCAGTATGTATTGGCTAAATAACCATCTAGCGTACTTGAATACGTGTGCTGACCAACATGTTCAAGAGGTTTTCTGATGGCTGTAGTTTTTCTGATGTCTGAGCACCATCACTGAATTGTAGGGGATGGAAATCTTCAATATACAAGGAAATTTCTGGCTATTTTTAAAATGGTTGTACCAATTTATACTTATGTCATTGAACACTTAATGAGAATTCCATTCCAACATTTGGCTTCCTCAGACTAGATCTTTTTTTACTCATGTATGCGCATGTTATATCATTGTAGTTTAAATGGAATTACCCTGGAAAATAATATTTCTTAACCATTTGGATTTCTTCTCATCTAAAGTATGTGTCGAAGTGTTTTTCTTATATTTCTATTATGTTGCTTTTCTTTTACCTCTGATTTGTGTTATATATTTTTCACACTAGTCTATTTTTTTTGCTCATTTATCTTCTATATCAAATATCTTTTCTAATTTTTTGACTTTTTTAACAATCTCTTTATGGTGTCTGAGGAACAGAAGTCTTAACTTTTATGTAGTAGTATTTACCCAATTTTCCTTCTGGTTAGTGTACCTTGTTTAAGAAATCTTTTCCTCATCTAAGTTTATGAAGTTATTTTTCTAAATTATCCTCCATATGTTTTATAAATTCACCTTTCATATTTAGGTCTTTAAAATTATATGGATTTTATCCTTGAAAACTGTGAGAGACAGGGTCCAATATCATTTATTTTTATTTTTTTAAGTGGCTACCCAATTGACTCCTGCTATTTTTTTTTTAATATGAAATTTATTGTCAAATTGGTTTCCATACAACCTAGGGCTCCTCCCAACAGGTGCCCTCCTCAATGCCCATCACCCACCCTCCCCGCCCTCCCACTCAATCCCCATCAACCCTCAGTATAATTCTCAGTTTTTAAGAGTCTCTTACGGTTTGGCTCTCTCCCTCTCTTTTTTTTTTTTTCCTTCTCCTCCTCCATGGTCTTCTGTTAAGTTTCTCAGGATCCACATAAGAGTGAAAACATGTGGTATCTGTCTTTCTCTCTATGACTTATTTCACTTAGCATAACAGTCTCCAGTTCCATCCACGTGGCTACAAAAGGCCATATTTCATTCTTTCTCATTGCCAAGTAGTATTCCATTGTGTATATAAACCACAGTTTCTTTATCCATTCATCCGTTGATGGACATTTAGGCTCTTTCCATAATTTGGCTATTGTTGAGAGTGCTGCTATAAACATTGGGGTACAAGTGCCCCTATGCCTCAGCACTCCTGTATCCCTTGGGTCAATTCCTAGCAGTGCTATTGCTGGGTCATAGAGTAGATCTGTTTTTAATTTTTTGAGGAAACTCCACACTGTTTTCCAGAGCGGTTGCACCAGTTTGCATTCCCATTAACAGTGCAAGAGGGTTCCCATTTCTCCACATCCTCTCCAGAATCTATAGTCTCCTGATATGTTCATTTTAGCCACTCTGCCATGACATGGTATCTGAGTGTAGTTTTGATTTGTATTTCCCTGATAAGGAGCGACGTTGAGCATCTTTTCATGTGTCTGTTGGCCGTCTGGATGTCTTTAGAGAAGTGTCTATTCATGTTTTCTGCCCATTTCTTCACTGGATTATTTGTTTTTCGGGTGTGGAGTTTTATGAGTTCTTTATAGATTTTGGATATAGCCCTTTGCCTGATATGTCATTTGCAAAGGGAAGGGAAAAGCAAAAATGAACTTTAAAAGCAACATTTAAAAGCAAAAATGAACTATTGGGGCCTCACGAAGATAAAAATCTTCTGCACTGCAAAGGAAACAATCAACTAAACTAAGAGGCAACCAACAGAATGGGAAAAGATATTTGCAAATGACTCCTGCTATTTAATTGCAAATTCATGGGAATTTGCAGATCTGCTTCATCTCCTCTGTTGTATATAAAGTATGCATTGTGTGTGAGTATGCTGGTCTCACCATTTTGTTCCATTGTTCAATTTACGTATCCTGTGTCAGCACTATATTCTTAATTTCTATATATATATTTTAAAATTAATGTTTATTTTTGAGAGAGACAGAGAGAAACAGAGTGCGAGCAGGGGAGGGGTAGAGAGAGAGGGAGACACAGAATCCTAAGCAGGCTCCAGGCTCAGACCTGTCAGCACACAGCCCAACGTGGGGCTCCAACTCACAGACTGTGAGATCATGACGTGAGCTGAAGTCGGACACTTAACTATCTGAGCCACCCAGGCGTCCCTTAATTTCTGTATCTTTATAATGTCTTAATATCTTTCTTGGCCCTGTGTTTCAACATAAATTTTATAATCAGTGTATCAAATTTCTCACACACTTAAGAAATGTAATTGCATTGAATCAATGGAATTGCGGTTTGGGAAGAATTTCAGATCACTACTATATTCAGTTTTTCAATCAATGAACATTGTATTTAGCTCTTATTTAACATCTTAATTTTTTTTAACATTTATTTATTGCTGAGGGACAGAGAGAGACAGAACACAAGCAGGGGAGGAGCAGAGAAGGAGGGAGACACAGAATCTGAAGCAGACTCCAGGCTCTGAGCTGTCAGCACAAAGTCCGGTGCGGGGCTTGAATCCACGAACCATGAGATCATGGCCTGAGCTGAAGTCGGATGCTTAACCAACTGAGCCACCCACGCGTCCTAGCTCTTATTTAATACCTTAATAAAATGTTATTATTTTTTTGGTAGAGGTCTTTGAACTCCTTCATTAATTTATTCCTAGGCATTTGATACTTTTGATGCTAGTAAAAATCATTTCTTGAAATTTTCATTTTCTGATGATTTCTTGTTCACATTCAGAGAAGAAATTTATTTCTGTACAGTTTTTAAAATTAGTAAACTTGACAAATTTTCATATATTTACAAATTGTTGATTGTTTTGGATTTTCTACACACAAAGATGTATAATCTACAAATAATTATAGTTCTTTTCTTCTTTCTCACTTCTTACTCCTTTACTTGTCTTTTTCTTCTCTAGCCTTGACACAATGGCTAGAAACTCTCATAAAGGTATTGAAGAGAATGGTGATAAGAAGACATATTTGCTTTGTTTCTGGTCTCAAAGGAAAAGCCTTCTATCCATTTACCAGCAAGTTGTTGTTGTTGTTGTTGTTGTTTGGTTGTTTGGTTTTATTTGGTAGATAACATTCAGCAGACTTAAAAAGTACTCTTCTATTTCAAGTGTGTTATAAAGTTTTTATTAGAAATGGATTTTGAATTTTATCAAATATGACCCATCATTTTATGATTTTTGTAACTTGTATATTAATGTACAAGATTTCATTAATTCATTTTCCAGCATTGAAAAAATCTTGTGTAACTGGGATAATTCAACTTGGTCATGATTCTTACCACTTTCATACATTTCTAGATATTTGGATCTCCGCGTATACATTATTTATCCTACCTGATAATGTTAACTTGGTCTTCTTTCTCCTCTGATTGTCACTGGTCTATTGATTTTATTGAATTTGTTTTCAAAGAATCAAACTGTTGGAAGGTCATTTTTTATTGAGTAATCCATGGAAATATTTCTTAATTTTTACAAATAATAAAATTAAATTATTATATAAAATAAAAGATAAAATAAAAAATAAAATTTTATTTTGTTTGGAATTGTCATTTAAACAGAGGAAAGGACTTCAACATTTTTATTATCATAATTTGAGTACTTTTTTAAAGTTTATTTCTTTATTTTGATAGAGAGAGGGAGTGCACACAAGCAGCAGTGGGGCAGAGGGAGAGGGAGAGAGAGAGAATCCCAAGCAGGGTCCACACTATGCAGAGCCTGATGAGGGGCTTGAACTCATGAACATGTGAGATCATGACCTGAGCTGAAATCAAGAGTCGTATGCTTAACAGACTGATCCACCCAGGTGCCCTGTTATTACTTTTTAATAGAAAACTATTTCAGCTCAATTTCCTATAAAAGCTTTAAACTGTAGATATAAGGACTTTTCAGCTTGTAAATGCCTAGATAATAAAGTCAAAAATTCAAACTCATTACTCATCATCTAATTACCACCTTTTAGAGATCTTATTATCTTCAAAAACTGTTCTAAGATACTTGTTTTACCTAAGAATTCTCTTTAAACAATTTTTTTTTCTTAATGTGTATTCATTTTTTGACAGACAGAGACAGCACGAGTGGGGGAGAGACAGAGAGAGAGGGAGACACGGAATCTGAAGCAGGCTCCAGGCTCTGAGATGTTAGCACACATCTGACGTGGGGATTGAACCTATGAACCATGAGATCATGACCTGACCTGAAGTCAGATGCTTAACCGACTGAGCTGCTCAGGTGCGCCTTTCCTAAGAATACTCTTAAGAGTTTACCTTAAGTATATTAGATACTACACTGGATACTACACGTGATCTTAGTCAAAAGGCCAAGAAGTAATACCATATCAGCTAAAACCTGATCAATCAGTGTCAATATATTCATAAATTTAGTTATTTTATAAATAGGAAGGTAAAAATTCAAGTTAAATAAATCTCCTATGCTGTTTTAAGGTTAAGAAATGATAGATAACTTTCTTGCCATAAAAAGAAAGTTATCAAAGAATATAAAAAACACATAAGCTTACTCAAAGCTGTCCCAAATCATTAAAAAAGGAAAATTTGAACATTGATAAGAATAACAGTTTCAATGAATTAAAACACACCAAATTTTGAATCACTAAATTTTACCCCTGAAATCAATATTATACTATATGTTAACTAACTAAAATTTATTTGAAACAATAAAAAGTAAACAAAACAAAACAAAACAAAACATGTCAAATTTGTTTCAATCCGTGAGTTAGCAATGATAATAAAAATAAAAGCATAAACTTTGTGGTCATCTTTGGAGGATGATAGGGATTACTTTTTTTGAAAAAATGGTAAGCAGATAAACAAAATTGTCCAATCTTCTCTGCCTTTATCCTAACTTTCCTATACAAACTATTCTACTCAGTAATCAAATGTTGGTTGAGGGGAAATTTATCTTTTTAACAGTATTCCAAGAAGAAATGCTGATTGAAGTAGAATATCACCATTTTGTAAAATTTAATTAATGGGTCTCTTCTAGGCATTGAGCACCAGTGGCTGGAAATAGGACAAATATGAAAGACAGCCAAATACTATATACCTCTCACAGAGGAATATAATGCCAACCTTTGAGCTTGAACATAAATCAGGTCAAATCTGTAGAGCAAAAGACCAAGTTACAGGCAATAAAGGACAGAAAAACTTGTTAACCACCCTGTGAGTATGCAATCAGCAAAAACCAGATTTGGTAGAAAGACCAGATTTCTTCAAAAAGTATGACGCCCTGAAAAAAAAAAAAAAAAGAGGTGGTGGGGGGAGAATACATAGATTAAAAGAGGCTTAGAAAACATTTAAAAAAATAATATCACCCCCATTTTGTTTACTAGGCAGATGTCAGTGATAAACTAGGAATTAATTATCATAAAAATAAGGCTGGTGATTACATTTAGGGTTTGGGAGGATTTTGTGACAGGGGAGGGTTACATGGAGGACTTATGAGATGACTGGCAAAGTTTCATTTCTTGACCTGGGTGGTGGTTACAAAAGTATCTGATAGACAATAATTTATTAAGCTATATGTTTGTTTAATTCTGTTTTCTGTATCTCTGCTACGTTTAAAATTTATTTTTTAAACTCGGTGAGTGAATGTATTTATGATATAATTTTCAGAGGAAATGTTATGAAAAGTTCTATTTCTGTAATAAAGCATCACTTTATCAAGTTGATAAACACAAGAAGTCAAAGGTGACATTTTCAATATTTATTGGTAAGGCTGAGGCAACAGCCTTTATACAGCACAATTTGCATAAGTTATCAAGATACATCTTGTATACAATCACAAAACCAAGACATATTTTTACATAGGGTAAAACTCAAGACAGATTTACAAGCATTTTTAATACAATTCTCGTATATTTCAATTCAATGTATACAACCTTTAGCCCAAGAATTTGTATTTGTTCATTAGA
Source organism: Panthera uncia (assembly GCF_023721935.1). Lineage (NCBI taxonomy): Eukaryota > Metazoa > Chordata > Mammalia > Carnivora > Felidae > Panthera > Panthera uncia. The sequence continues at coordinate 83,307,870 of NC_064816.1, forward strand.
TTTTCCAGAGAGATTTGGGTAGAACAGAAAAGAACACATTAGCAAATCACCAACATGGCATGCAACATGTAGTTAGAAACAAGACATATCTCCAAGTACTTTATTTTTTATTTTGAAATCAATTTTATTAGATTTTTATTCTTTCAGACAAGAATGTTTTCCATTAATATCAGATGTGTTTTTGTTAGGATATTAGCACACACATTAATCAGTAGTGGGAGCACCTGAGCACATCACCGACAAATATACAGACACAATCAAACGATAGTCATATTCACATGCTGAATGCCAAATGAAATTATTATTTCAACTTTGTCTATTTTACCAAATGTATAGGTATGTACAGGGTAACGATTTAAGAAAATGCTCTCAATCTACATTTCAGATAAGGAATCATTGGATTAAATGATTTTGACTTAATGGGCTTCTTTAATAATAACAACAACATGGAACATACAGAAAACATCAATGTGTCATATTCAATGAGAGTATCTGTTTCACTCATTCATTTTTTGTATTACATCAAAGGCAAGTAATTATTAAAGACGGCTCATGATTATTCATCGAGCTTTCCGTCACTTCCATCTCAAGCTCAACAAGAGGGCAACTCACTCTGTCACATGTAGAGTTATAAACATATATATATATATAGCTGTAGTTGGCTGCTTTGGGAATATTAGACATTATAGCAATGAAAATAAGTTTTTAAAAATATTGTTAGTTATGATTTAAATAATAAAGTAAAAAAATACTATAAACATCTTTATGATATCTTAATGAAATGAAACATTGGTCAAATCATTTCTAATAAATTGGGCACAATATAGTATATAATTTTATTTCACTTCACAGGACCACCGACCTAGTGTCACTACCACTGTTACCGCTATCATCACAACATTCCTATAGAAAGAATCGGTATCAGCTGGTTACCAGCTATAATATTCCCACAATATGACTATTTTAATGTGTGTGATCCACAAAACTAATCCCACTGATATGTTGAAAATATGCATTTATTAGTACGGTTAATTACAACATGGGCACATTAAGGAGCAAAGACCATCCCTGCTCCTTAATCTTGGAAACTGTTCTTTTCAACAGAAATGGTAAAGAAAGAGTTCAGAGTCACCAAAAGTCTTCTTAATCTTAAGTAAAAACAAGGGAAACACCAACTTCTTGCTCAAACTGTTATCTATGTCTGTAACGACCATCCTAGAAGTCCCCGTCTTTTGTAAAAATTCACTCTGTGCTTTTGCTTCTACAGCTAAAAGTTCCTTAGGACCCAATTTTAAACCAAGAAGCAACTCCAGTCTCTGACGATTCGATGAAATTGTGGGAAAAATTAAGACGCTTTTCAAAATATAGGTGTTGTACTTGGACTGATCACATATTATTTAGAAATTACAAACTTTGTCATCAGTCGGATAAAAAAAAAAGCTGATTCCAAAAAATAAAATAAAATAAAAAGTGGAAAATCATGTGCTGTGAGATATACAAAAAAGTAAAAAACACCAGGAGCCCTATTTGCAATTAAAAAAGAAATCGTTTTGTTGTAAGAAGGGTAATCAACATCATTCAGAAGAAATGCATTTGTTCAAGGATCAGTGTTGCATAGAATAATTCCAGCACAACTTAGGATTTTGGTCAGTGGCAAACTTGGCACACTTTGGCAGGATCTTATGCTCTCTGAAGGGGGATGCTGGTGCACAAAAAGCCATGTCATTAGCTCTCTTGATTGACCTGGCCCCGTCGGTCACTAGTTCCTCGGAACAAAGGGGCACCTGTAATGCAAAGACTCCTACTCTTTCAGGTCAAATAGCTACCAAGGGATGATCTTTGTTTTTGGTGGCACCTCATTTGTATTATTCTAAAATAAATTTGCAACTGGAATGAAGTAAAACTTACTGCTCATACAACCTCCCCTGCATACCTCTGGGTGTGAGTGGCTGCAGAAGAGGACCTAGCGTGAGCTAGAGTGTCCTTTTAAGGGCAAAGAGCAGAACCTTTTCGTGTCAGAAAGAGATCTTCCTGAATCCTTCTCTTCCCCAATTATGAATGATGATTATAAGCTCCCTAAAGTGCTAACTTCTGCCGGCGATATCCATAGCAACCATCAGCAGATCTAGCTGTCTCTAAAAATAAAATCCTAGCAATATCGAATCTTCAGCAATCCCCTCCCCTGCGTGCTCGTTTTAAAGCAGTATCAATTGGTAAATGACACTGCGATATCAGGGAGGGGAGGGGAAAAAAATACAGGGAAGAAAAGTGACTGTTAGCTTTCTTAGACTGGGGAAGAGTGAATTTCTATTTCTTTATGAATATAATAAAGATAGCCTGGCATTTATTAGAAATTGTTTTCTTTTTAATGTTTTACATTAAATCAATTCCTCTCAAATTTCAAGTATGTTTTTCTTTAAAAAATGAGAAAATTCAACATCCAACCAGTATATTTGGGGATGATTTCTCTAAACCCATGGAAATCCCACCTTTGAATAAAGAAGCAGCTTTTAAAACTCAGAACAGTCTGAGAACCAATTCATTTTGGGGTAGGATAAGATTAGTAGGTTCATTTCATTTATAATAACTCGATTTGCAAATCATTTTGATTTAATTCTTCACCTTTTCGCAGGTTCAACACCAGGTTATATTTTTAAGAAAAAAATAGTTTTGGAGCTAATATACTACTTTTATCCAAGTCAATGCTGACCATTAGTATGGAGGATGTTTTTGCATATAAAATTTGAGAAAGAGCTGCATAACAATTATTCCTCACTTATATCTATAAAACTCTATCTGGAAATGTGCTTTCTTTTTTCTCACAGTTCACTTGGTTTGATCATCCCCACATCCCATTAGGAAAGCTAAGAATATGTAATTATATTTATCCTACAAATAAGAAACCTGGGGAAAAGTGACTTGAAGGGACATGTGCAAGGTGACACAGTCAGTGGCAGGACCAAGACAGAAGCTGGGCTTTTAATCTCAGCTGAGTGTATTTCATGTTGGTTGATGGAGAAGCGGATGCTTCATTTTAATGACTTAGGCATTGGTTCTTTTATTCTGCATTATTAAAATAGCTCGTTCTATTTTACTCTCAATATACTGTTGACTTTTCACATATTTTCCCAGTATTGACAAGCTTGATCACTGCGATATTGTCACTAAAGGAGGAAAATGGAACACTAGAGAGAACTTAAGTTTGGTGTCATTGTACAATCAGTTAATGCGCTAAGGGAAAAAAAAGCATTATGGAAGAACAGGAAATGACACCAATTAAAGAATCGATGTCACAGATTAATATGATGTGTTTTCCAGAGGAAGAATTTATCCTCCTTCAATACATCACTCAAGAGAAAGGAAATATGTGGAATGACACATTTATTTGCACTTGCACAAAGAACAACTTATCATGCTTCCTAGAACATACCATTTTAGTCTATGTTCTTTGGTATGTTGAAAATATAATGGTAAGTTATGGAGATTTTGATGTTTTCAACCAAGGTTCCAATATTTTTGTGGGGCAACATTCATTGTTAGCCAATCATGGCTTTATTTCTAAATAAACATACGTCTATTTCTACTTAGTATTATCTTCACTCTACATTATTTCAAATTATACAAATGTGCTTTTACAACATGAATTCCATAGTTGGTGCTGTTCACGCTTGTAACATTTAGACATAGAGAAAATCTAAAAGCCATCATTTCCCCATCTCCAGTACCTTTTCCTTATGAACACAACCACCTCCCTCTTAGTCTTGAACACATCCTGTAGTTGAGTCCTGTGTTGGAATCTAAACACAGTAAGTTGTCGGAGAAAATAAGATGAAGAAGAAAGATTTGTAGACGTCCGAAAATTGTGATTTGTTACGTCAGTTCTTTCCTTTCAACCAAGATTCTTTTGCATAAAGAATAAACTCTGCATTAGAAACCATATTAATAGTTGAGCATTTGCCTTTAGCTATAGGGCAACTCTGCTCAAAATCACCATTAATCTGCATTAAGTAACCAAGATAGTTCTCACTGTTTGTCTTGACAGCCACACGCAATCCTTTTTTTTTTTCCTTTGGTCCCTAAAACAGGAACTTCTTCATCTGAGTTTTTTACTGTGTTCCACAACAAAACATTTACAAGACTTTGTTTTTGCGTGCCATTCCTCCTTTCACGTTTACCCCCCAAAACGTGAATAGAATAGTATCCAACTGTCGTCTTGATTTGAGATCATTTAGAACAGTTTCCATACCCTGAGCAGACACATTTCTTCAATGGGTTTGAGTAGGACTGACCAAAAGTTTGTGCCAGTTGACTATTCTTTTTCTCAGATCCACTTTGTCAAGCCAGATACAGGCTTCGCCAATCAAGGTCTTTTTCATAAACTTCCCTCCATTAGAGAAAAGTAAAATCTAGAAAAAAGAGCCAAAGTTATATATACTTGCATACATTTTTCAACCTTTTTAAAAGGACATTTGATCATCAAAGAAATAACACAGACAAGAAAGGGTAAGAGGAAGTAACAGCTATACTTGTAAGATAACTAATCCTCAAGATATCCTCAAAAGATGTGCATAGTATTAATTAATTCACACCAGCATTTCCCAAAGGAAAAGCCACATCCAGGAGGATATGAGAATTTTAGATAAGACATGTATTAACAGCTCATTCTGACTAGGTTTATGCTTAATTGAATAGAAAATTTCTCAGAAGAAATTGATAGGTACATTTTCTAGTAGTTTATGAAATATGCACCAACATACAAAATTGTTTGAGTGCTGAGCAAATGAATAAGAGCTCACAAGGCAGAGAAAATACAACAGTAATTTTATTCAGCATTTAATTTACTGGTGATTTTACTACAGTGTGTACTTCTGAAGTGATTTCTTGTCATATGTAGAACTTATATTAGTTGAAATGCCATAGGATCTCACACTCAAGACAGTTTTTTTTTCTTCCAGAGATGAGTTGAAGAAAGGTAGAGAGCGTCGGTGTTAACCATTAATCCTTGACAGTTCTCCCTTGCTTTCTTTTCAGAATCTCCTTTAGAGAATTCATCTTTATTCTTGGCTAAAACTTTACTTTTATGTTTCTGACTTCAAAATATACATTTATGATTATTTCTTCTGGGCCCTGGTTTTGGGATTGTATACGACATTGTATATCTTCACCTGGATCCTGCTTTCTTATTACATTTATCACATTTCAGACAAATGTGTAATCTTTCTCCCTTGTAGTCCTGTCTCTAACTACTTAATCTCTGTAGAAGACCCATTTGCTCACACAGACTTCAGAGCATCTTTTGCTTTTTTAAAATTTCTTTCCACTGTAATACCTTTTAATACCCTCAATGCAGCTTTAACTTTGTAATATTTCTTATATGTGTCTCTAGTGTGCCCTTCAGGGCCAGTACCACGGTCTTACTCTTCCCATATTTTTTTATCTCTTTCCTCCCTCCTTGGTTTCCCTCTTTCGTTCCTTGTTCCTACATCTAATGAAGACATACTACGTACAAACACTGTATTATGTTGTAGAACAAAGAGCAATGAAAGCCAGGCCTTGCCCTAGAGGAGCAGAGAGTGGGAAAGCAGTGACCAGTACGGATATAAATGATTATACAGCACAGATTAGGATTGGTAACCTATTAAGATTAGCAAAATACTGTGCGAATGAGGCGTGATGAATTGCACATAGGGTCATCAATAGAGGGCGGAGTTCATCCTGAAAGACTTGGGAATAGTGAGATGGGTGGAGAGGGATGAAGAAGACAATATTGAAGGGAAGAAAAATATGAGCAAACCGTTGGAGGCTTAACCTGATTTGAAAAGATTGTGGTGTGGCTGGAGTATAGAGTGTGTTGTAAAGTATACAAAGAGATGAAATTAAACCAACACTCTTAGAGTTCGCGTGAGAGGACTATGGATGAGTCAGGATGTAGATGAATCACTGAAGGCTTTGATGTAACCTGCCGGCCAGTGTTTCTGTCTGTCTGTCTGTCTGTCTACCTACCTACCTGCCTATTCTTAATTCAAGTATACTTAACATTCATTATATTAATTTCAGGTGTACAACATAAGGATTCAGCGATGCTGTACGCTGCTCAGTGCTCATCACAGTAAGTACACTCTCAATTGCCTTCACATTTTCACTCACCCCCGGGGCCCTCTTACCCAGTGTTTTTAAAAGATGCCTCTGCCAGCAGCGCGATGAAGTGAATTAAGAGGGGAAGACACTGATGGCAAGGAGGCCACCTACACTGCTAAAATGATCTGAGTAATAAAGATGAAAACTCAAAGAGGATTAGTGGCTGTGAGCATGGAAATAAATCTATATAAAATAAACTGAGTAAACAGAATAGAGAAGAATTGGTAGCTAACTGGATGGGTGAGTGAGCTGCAGACTTATTAAAGGCCCCTGGAAAGAAACCTCTAAGACTGAATTAACTTGTAAAATGTCACACACGATATGATCGGTATACACATATTAAATAATTGAATGGAAAATAAATACCGTATGCACAAAAAGAGTAACTGCATAGTATACAGTTACCTGAAGAGAATGCCCAGCAGGACTGAGGCTGAATCTAAAAGTTTCATTGAATGAAGGCTCTCTATCATGTCTGCAAACTCTCGTTTTTTTCTTGATCACTTTCTTCTGGGTAGAGATGTTCATCACATATATTTTTACATATAAATCTGAAAAGAAGAATTCAGCTTGTAAAATGTCCATTACTCATACGATTTTCTATTGAAAGAATTATAATTGTACACTGGGAGTTATCCTATATTTTAAACAAAGCCAGCAGAACGTGCTCAATTTGTTTCAGACAACATAAAGTGATTAAAAGACACACCAATTTTCTTAGCAATTTGAATGTGTTTTCCCATTGTATGATAAACATATTACTCTGTTTCTGTGTTGAGAAAAATTATCTAAAAATTAGTAGAATATCAACGTGTTCTATATAAGAGAGGTTAATCCTTATTTCACATTTTTTTTCAGATATATTCAGTATACAGCCCCAATTTTACTTTGAATTTTCCAATTATTTAGGACATATTTGTACAGAACTCCTAGATATTTTATACTTCTCATTATCATAAAATTAGAGACCTGGTAAGTGATCAGGAGACTTAAATTTGTAGGTGATATTTCTGCATTGGAGAATCTCAACTATCAGTTGTTCACCATCTGTCTTCATTTCCTTCTTCAGTGCAATCTTGATTTCTCCCATTACCTGAGTTTTGACTGGAAAAAGTTAAGAAAAATGGTAAGGAATATGAAATGACATCTATTCAATGTTTCATTCAATAATTCATGCATACATTCATTTACTGAGTGTTTATCAAGCGCTGAACACTTTATTGTAGCCTGTGGATACACAGATGAATAAAACACAGTCCAAGCCCTTAAGGAGTGACAGATTTCATGGGGAGACCAATAAATTCCACACTTACAACAAAGTGTGCTAAGTATGATGACAGGCTAGTAAAAAGGGAGGTATGGAGGAAATGCAAGTAGGTGTTACTCAGCTGTAGATTATTAGGCCAAAAGAGGAAAGAGATGAGACTATAATAAGACACACATACATAAAATCAATAGAATTCAGGGGCACGTGGGTGGCTCATTCAGTTAAGGGTCTGACTTTAGGTTTTGGCTCAGGTCATGGTCACAACGTTTCATGGGTTCCGTGGGTTCGAGACCTGCATGGGGCTCTTGCCGACAGCTGGGAGTCTGCTTCAGATTCTCTCTCTCCCTTTCTCTCTATGCCCTTACCCCGCTCATGTTGTCTCTCTCTCTCAAAATAAATAAATAACTTGAAAAATTTTTTTAAATAATAGAATTCTAATATAATTTATAGGAAATAAATCATACGAAATACAAGAAGTTGTTTGCTAACAATTGCTCGTTACAAGGCTTTCTCAAGAACACTTGCTACCATAACTAAATGTCATTGTATGTTATTTATACTTTCTTCCTATTTCTTTTATGGAAGACATAGCCAAGAAGAACTCACGTAGTGACGACATTACACAAAGGAAAATACAATGCGTGGTTTAAATGAATCCAATGTATTTCTTTCAAGTGTTATCTTGGATCCTTGTATTACTGAAGAAGCCATTCATGATCACTCATGATTCTTTAATGATTCACCCTTTCCTCTGTCAATTCATACATTCATCCACTTATTTAGTCACTGACAAGTACTTTATTTCCCACGCTACCCTATGATAAACACTCTGTTAGGAAGAATGGAGCCAAACATGCATGCTTATTGGTTTTATGATTTTTTCCACCTGTTGGGAAGAAAGTGTTAATGGATTATTTTCATCAATAAGCACATAATTAGAAAAAAAAAACCCAACAAGTTTATAAAATATGAGAGCATGATTCCAAGAGAGCCTGAGGAAGTCTGCTTGAGCTGAAACCAGGACAAGAAAGAATTAACCAGCTGAAATGGATTCAGAACATTCTACAGAGAAGGAACAGTGTGTTCACAAAAGGGAACATCATGGGACTGAGGAACTAAATAAATGTCCTTGTGGTTATGACATATTGTTAATTGGCGCCTTGTTAAGAATTTGGTTTTTATCTTTAGAACAATAGGAACCTGTTGAAGGTTTTTTAAGTTTGGATGTAGATCACTCGTTCTCAAACATCTTGGTTTCACACATCGTTATAGTCTTAAAAATAAAATGGGAGTTCCTTAGGGTGCCTGCGTGGCTCAGTCGGTTAAGCGTCCAACTGTGGCTCAGGTCATGGTCTCATCGCTTGCGAGTTCAAGCCGCATGTGGGGCTCTGTGCTGATGCTCAGAGACCAGAGCCTGCTTGAAATTCTGAGTCTCCCTCTCTCTCTCTGCCCCTCCCCCACTCACGCACTCACACTCTCTTTCTCTCTCTCTCAAAAATAAAATAAAAACATTAAAAAAAAATTAAATGGGAGTTCCTCAAAGAACCATTGTATGTATTACAGCTATCAATATTAGAAATTTTAAATTTCTGGGGCGCCTGGGTGGCGCAGTCGGTTAAGCGTCCGACTTCAGCCAGGTCACGATCTCGCGGTCCGTGAGTTCGAGCCCCGCGTCAGGCTCTGGGCTGATGGCTCGGAGCCTGGAGCCTGTTTCCGATCCTGTGTCTCCCTCTCTCTCTGCCCCTCCCCCGTTCATGCTCTGTCTCTCTCTGTCCCAAAAATAAATAAAAAACGTTGAAAAAAAAAATTTAAAAAAAAAAGAAATTTTAAATTTCTAACTAAAATGCAAAATTGGATATTTAAAATTGGATATTTAAAATTGGATATCACTTAAAATGATAATATACTTACAATATTTTAATGGCAAATCACCATATTTCCCAAAATAAAAAATACATAGTGAGGAATGCTGTTTCACATTTTTCCAAATTTCATTACTGTTTTGCTTAATAAAGGAAAGCTGGATTCCCATGCCTGTTTCTATATTACATCCAACTCAATAAATTGTTTTAGTTGAAATATATGAAGAAAGTCCACTCTCATACAAATAGTTGGAAAAGGGAGGAATATTTTAATATCCTCTTTGGATAATGTTAATCTTTGATGCTACGTTAAAACTTGACAAGTGGTAATTTCTTAAATAAGACAAGGGATAATTTCTGAAATCATATCAAGGAACTTTCTGAACTGTTACTTTAAAATACACCAGTCTATCTTGCATTTTGAATGGATCTTTTAACTATGCCTGATTTGATAACCTCATATTGCTCATTTTGGAAAACACTGGTTCACTGAGCTATGAAGGTCTTGTTGACACATTTCATAAAATATTTGAAGCACACATGTTAATATCATCACCAATATCATCAAGAAGTTCTCTGAAATTGAGAAACTTCCAAGCTCAGGAATGCAGATGCAAGTTTTTCAAAGTTCTATTTTTTATTTAAAAGCTGAATTTTATAATTGACGACTACTGTCACTTGTTTTTCTTAAAGTGACAAGCTCATTTTGTAAATTTTTCAGAATAAGTGGCATGTGTCTATGAGTTATTCTTTCTAGTAGAAATTACATTGCATATTTAAAAGGGCTAGTTGAGCTTGCAATGCAAAAAAAAAAATGCACAGACTTCCTCAAGTCAATGGTCATAATTAGACATGCAGCACAAATGCTTTAGATGTATTTCCCATGTGATCACACAGATTTAGAAAGGCATGTACTTTCTAATACATAATTTTAGTATATTAAATTATAATATTTTAGTATATTTAAAAATAATTTTGACCTCATGGATACACTTGAATAAAGTACAGAACACAGGACATAGTTGAGTCAACTTTGAGGGGAAGTTAGAGTAACAAAAGCATTTGTGCAAAATTGTACAAATACTGGATTGTAGTTATTCAATCCTTTTGATTGAATTTTGTCATATTTTGGGGATATGCTGTTTTGATTTATTTCTTTCCTGGTCAATTGTCTGATCAAGTTAATTTACATTTTTGTCCAGATGTATGCAGACATGTAGAAAAATATCTATCAATACCAATAACTAAGGTGCAAAAATACAGAAAATCATCCTCTATACTGAAACATAAATCTTCTAGATATAGTTACATCATAATAATTTAGCAACCAATGACTATCGATACTTCCGAGTAGTTAGATGTTAGCTTTGCCCTCAAGAAACTCAAGAAAATAAGACTCAAGGCAGGGGTTTTATATACAGCTGGAATGTCTTTTGAGTGTCAAGCCTACAGTTTTAAGCATAAAAGAACTCAAGAATTCTACACAAAGATTGATTCTCTGAGAAATACAAGGGGAGTGCATTTCGTTAAACCAAAGAGAAAACTAGAGAAACTTCAGTGCAATCAATGACGGTGAGTATTTAATGTATTTAATTATGGGGCTAAGGATAAAGCAGGAGTGAGGGCACAGGTGCATGGAAGAACAGCATTTGTTATGTATTCCAAGAGTAGTAAGAATACAACAAAAAATGGATGGATGGGGAAGGAGAAAACGCAGAAAGTGAAATGAGACTTTTGACTTTTGTATAGGCAATAGGTAGGTAACAAAGGGTGCAATTAAAAATTGACAAACCACATAGTAAGTGTTGAGGTAAGAAGAGCAAGAATTATAAATGGTGTATATAAAAAGAAAATCATTAAAGATATGAATCCTTCTTAATTACAGAAGAAATTTTTACAAATCAAAGACACCAAATGGAAGAAGAAATACAACAAATATACATAACAATTATAAAACAAAATGCAGAGCTGCAAACACATCTACCATATCAGTAAATACAAACAGGTTTAGCTAGTCTTTTTAATTTAATTTATTTTTTATTTATTCATTTTTTTTTTTTTTATTTTAGAGAGAGAGAGAGAGTGCACGAGTGGGGGAGAGGGGCAGAGGGCAAAAGAAACAGAATCCCAAGCAGCATTCACACTCAGCGTGGAGCCCAATGCTGGACTCAATCCCAGGACCCTGGGATCAGACCTGAGCTGAAATCAAGAGTCACACATTCAATCGATTGAGCCACCCAGGTGCCCCTAGCGCCCTATTTTTAAATGACTTTCAGACTGGCTCATAAAGCAAAGCTTACCTTTATGTTAAAATGTAGTTTTGTTTCTAACAGTCAAAAATACATAAATTATAAGCATGTCAGGTATATGGAAACAATAAGAGAGTAGGGGCTGAACTCTTATTATCAGACAATAAGTTTTATAAAATGAAACTATTATAAACATTAATCACACACAAAAAGGCTTCAATTAAGTAATTCTTGGAGGAATGGCAAAATATAATGAGAAAATACAAAAGTTCTGAAAAATAATGATAATGGAAATACCGTAAGTATCAGAATCTAAGAAAGTTACAGTAATGATGAGAGGAAAATCAATAGTCTTAAATGCCTATATCATTTAAAGCATTTATAAAAAACACATATGCATTAATATTCTATCAAAAATTTTAATACAAGTGATTTAAACTTCCAACTCTAAAAGTTAGAAAAAGAACAAAGTGAAACAAAAGAAACTACAAAGAAGGAAAGAATAGAGATATACACTAAAATTAAAGAGATAAAGAATAGAAAAATAGATGAAATTAATGAATCAAAATTCTGATACTCTGAATAGTATCAACAAAACAAAAAACAATAGTGAATTTACTCAGTGATGTGTGGTCTCTTAACATTCTTATTCAGAAATCACCTCTGGCCTCTTAACCATGACACTACTCTCCTCTCGGTGACTTGCTATAAACATTTACGGTCATGAATATACCCTAATACTATCAGGTCATATTCTGTTTACACATTCATGACAGATAGAAACCGAAAACATCATCTAATATATTTCTTCAAACTTCCAAGCAAGCATCCAATTCTGTTTACTTAACCATTTTAAGGAAGCATAAATAAGCCCATTCAAATCATTCTGTTTTATATTAAAAAAAAAAAAAACAACTTCACAGGCAAGTAATTTTCAATATAAAAATGAGAAAATAGGAAAGATCTTAGAAATTCTTTTCTTTAATATCTAGAGAAATTAGGTGAAAAAAAGTAAAATTAGAAAAAGTGTTAACAAATAGTAACTGAACAAGGAATAGGCTACAGTCTCCCGCTGGCAACCCCCAAAAAGTTCCGTGTAGGAATGGAAAGGGGGATTCTGGGAAAGCACAGTTTAGCAGGATTCCTGGGCACAAAAATCTTGTATCACAAAATCTTGCTGGGAAAAGAGGTGACAAAACCCTGAGTATTACCACCAAATCCCCATCACAGAGAAGAGGATGGACAACGAGAATACGCAGCCCCAGAAAAGTCACACTAAACCTTTGAGAGTGGAAACCCTGGATCATCACTAAAAAGATCTGAGAGTTTCGGTGCGATCGGGAAAAATGGCCAAGGCTCCCCATTTCCGGGAGCTCCAAGATGAAGCAGGTGAAAGACCCAAAGCAGAGACTATCTTCCCCTGGAAATAAGACATATCTTGGCTTGCTACAGTGAATGCTGGCCAAAAAACATTTAATGAAATTTCAAAAGAGAGAGCAAAATCTCGCCAAGCAGGCCAGCAAATCTATGTGTAAAACAGCTCTATTTCTTTCCTCCAAAGCCGTACAGAAGTGGAAAGAACACCGTCTCAAACCCACACCTGGAATGGAGGGGGAAAAAGAGGATTAAACCAAGGTAAGGAGGAATTCCAGGAAAATTCACTCCTACTACTCGAAGCCAATAAAAGCTGTGGACAGAACTGATCACACTAACAAGCGGGATGGAATAAAATAGGACAAATCTTCTGGGACAAATTCACTTTTATAGGTCATATTCCTCTTTTGCAGCCCTTAAAACCCCACGTGCTAAGAACGTGATATTTGTTCTTTCCCACCTTCTTCCATGGGGAAAAAAAAGGGGGAATTAAGCTTGCTAATTACAGTTCTCAAATCATCACGTTGCCTGTTTCTTTCTTGGAAGGTTAAATTCACATGTTTCACAGTGTGGTACTTGTGAAGTTCTTGATAATTTTCTCCTGTTCGAAGACTGTTCCAGCTTGCTCTTTAATGTCTCTATTAAAGGAAGAAAGGGACATGCCTGCTGAGATTGTGTTAATTGTGAGTCACCACTGTCAATCATGTCTGCCCTTTCCTAGGTTCAGAGTGCCTCTGTCACCTGGAGCAGACGGCGGATGGTGACAGAAACCTCTTAGTCCAGGCCTACGGTCTCCACAAGGGGGCAGCTCCAGATCTAACATCGATCCTGCTCTGGAGAAGATATTTATCCTGCAGTAGGATACATAACCACAATTTAAGAATAGAAAGAAGGGGGGAAAAGAATAGAAAAAAGAGGAAGGGATGAAGGGATGTTGAGGGGAATTTCAAAAATGAGGTGACAAAAGATGCCGATTATAGCACGCAAGTACAAATGTTCCATTTTAAAACTATTAATGAATTAGAAACACCATGAATAAAATTGAATAAGACAGAAATCAGTATTATTGACATAGAGGGAAGAAAGGATGATATAGAAAGGAAAATGGAAGATAAAGAAGGTAGAGAACAATGATAGGTATGTCCAACTGAGAAATACGATCCAATATAACTGATTTTCCAGAAAAAGTAAGTTTAAGAGTTTAGAAAATAGCATCTATTTAAAATATACAGGTATTTACTTGAAGTAACAGAAGGGTAAATCTGTGGATCAAAAGAACACCCTGTATTCCTGGAAATACTGATTGCTTGATACATTGATATATCCCATTTAAACTACTTCAAGGATATAGAAAACATTTTTAAAGGAGACAAGGGAAAAAATAAGTCCCCTGAAAGAGGACATTCGTGTATAAAAAAAAATAAAAATAAAAATAGCCTTGTGAAAATATTTAAAAGGCTGTGGCAGAAGATATAGAGGATATAGTAATGGAGGAAGAAAGAAAGAAAGAAAGAAAGAAGAAAGGAAAGGAAAGGAAAAGAGGGAGGAAGGAAGGAAGGAGGGGTGCCTGGGTGACTCAGTCGATTGAGCATCTGACTTCCATTCATGTCATGATCTCGTGGTTTGTGAGTTCAAGCCCTGCATGGGGTTCTGTTCTGACAGCTCAGAGCCTGGAGCCTGCTTCCGATTCTGTGTGTGTCTCTCTCTGCTCCTCCCCCGTTTGTGCTCTTTCTCTCTCAAAAATAAATAAACACTTTATTATTTTTTATATGAAATTTATTGTCAAATTGGTTTCCATACAACACCCAGTGCTCATCCCAACAAATAAACACTTTAAAAAAATTAAAAAGAAAGGAAAAAAGAAAGGAAGGAAGTAAGGAAGAAGGAAAGAAGGGTGGGAGGTAGGGAGGAAGGAAGGAAGAGGGAGGAAGGAGGGAAGAAAAAAGGTTACAGATGAAATTGAGGAGGAAAAGTGGAAGTAAGTGGAGGAGTGCTAATTTCCTCTAGGCAGACTTAAAATTGAAAATTGAAATATAGTACTAAAAATCATAATTGCTGAGGCTCCGGGTTGGCTCAGTCAGTTAAGCACCTGACTCTTGCTTTTGATTCAGGTCATGATCTCACTGGTCATGAGGTCAAGCCTAATGTGAGGCTCTGAACTTGGCTGTGGAGCCTACTTAGGATTCTCTTTCTCCCTCTCCCTATGCCTCTCCCCAGCTCGCGCTCTCCACACTCAAAATCATAATAGCTCAACCTTGTAATATTTTCAATTTTGTTTCTTAAACTTAGTGAGAGCATTTATAAATGAATATGGCTAAAATATTTATTGAAATTAGACAATTCCTTTGTTTTTACCATGATATAGTCTCTTCATTAAATTAAAAAACACTATAATCATGACCATGAATAATTTAATTGTTTTTAACAAAACTGTGTGCATCCCTCTATCTCTTTAGCTAAAGTGCTCCAACTAAGTATAACTGTCAAATTGACTTATTTTTGTCTCCCACAGCTTTCTTTTTTCACACTCTCTGGTGCTTTATTCTCCATTAAAATATGCAGCGCTCTTCTCACTCCTTTTACTCAGAAAAAGTTTACATTTATACATATTTTATCTGTGAAAAACATGTGTGTGTCATATCTACATGCACATATTTATACACATGCTATTTGTACACCTCCGTCTGATTTATAGCTTAGAGAAGTGCACCTTAAGAAAACATTACCATTAACAGAACACGGTAATTATTTCACAAGAAGTAAGGTTGGTATAATCTCTATTTTACAGATGAGAAACTAGCGGCTTTGGTATTTGAAATAACTTGCTAAATGGCTAAATGGCCCAGGTAGAACTTTAATCTAGATCTTCTGATTTTAAGTCCAGAGCTCTCTCTCTCTTATGAAAACCTTATATTTTCTTATGAATATTATTTTTGCACTGATTGTGAAGAGCGCTGAGTAATGTATAGAATTGTGGAATCATTGCACTGTGCACCTGAAACCAATATAACACTATGTTAATTATACCTCTAAATAAACAAATGAATAAATAAAATAATATCCTTTCAAATAAAAATAAAAAAAAATATTTAATTAAACATTTTTTTTAATGTTAGAAAGCTTAGAAGTTAGAAAACAGGTTTCCCTGATACCCTGAGAGGAAACTATTTGGAAAACAGCAAGCAATTCTGGGTTGTTGATTTAGGGTTCTATTTGCCCATCTCACTATTGGCATGATAAGCAGGTTTTTAGTCTCCACACTCAACATAGGGCTTAAACTCATGACTCTTAAATCAGGAATCACATGCTCTACCGACTGAGCCGGCCAGGCACCCCACACTCCGGTTGTTGAAACCTAGCCAGAAGTTATTGTCTGTATATACACATGACATCAATTATGCAGCTCATTTATATTAAACAACAAAATGGCAACCAATATTTCCTGAAATATTCATAATTGTATGAGATCCTATATGGGAATTATTTAAACTACAAAATAGTTTAAAAAGTGACCATGGATTGAGAAAATATTTTTTTAACATTACTCATATCTGAAATACTGAACTGCACACAGTGTAAGTTGAGGTTTACTCTTTTTCAGAATTCTAAGAAATCTATTGCAATCTGAGCAGCTTTTGCCCATGAGAGACCATTTTAGGCAACTTTTCTTTAGAGGCGTTGTTTAATTAACTGAAAGTGAATAAAACGAGGAAAAGAAAAGAAGGAAAAAATGTAAGAGGAAAGTTTGTGTAAAGAAAAAAGCATAGAGTGAATAAAATTCTCATCAACACTTAGGTTTCTTTGTGTTTGTAAATTTCCATTAGTAAATATTACTGGTACTGGCTAATGAAGTCTGAATTAGTGTTAAGTATGATGTATATTTAGCCCTGAGAGTCTATCACCTCATAATTCGTCACTTAGCTCCTATCACTCACTTCAAATCTAAGCAAAGTCTAATGTGGAATTAAGGGTGAAGATTCAAAACCAGGAATTCTGGATGGCAGGCCAGTCATTAAATATCTAGGTTTATATTTCCTCATGTAAGTGAAGGTATGTATTTCCTCATATATTTCCTCATATAAGTGAAGGTATGTAATGAGATTATTTAGGGACTATTTATAATATCTCTTTCAGCTTTATAGGTTGTGGACATTTTCTGACATTATCTAAATATTGTTTAGTCCTGGCCCTCCACTAAACATCTTCTATTCTAAATAATTTTCTCTGTTTACTCAGGATTCCTAAACCCAGTCATTACAGAAAGCCTCACTAATATCCTAATACCTGTTAAGAGGTAAAATAATGATGTATTTCCCCTCATGTAGGATTTGCATTTTCTTTTCTTTCAATTGTTTCTAGTCTGTCAGTTTCAGATCTAAACAATGATTTTTTTTAATGCTAGCATAGTAAAGGCATATTGTTAGCACAATGCCAGAAATGGTAAGTATTCAATAAGCATTCATTCTTCTTATGTCTCAACATGAGATGCAATGCAAGATCAGTTCTAGAAGAAACTGACTGTTTACACCTAGCAAGCACATATGTACCATTAGGTCAGTTGCTCAATTTACTCAGAGTAAATAAACAAAACAAAACAAAACATCTCAAACTATTCATAGGAGTCAATAGTTTTAAAATAGAAATTTCTCAAAAAGAGAGAGTCCTTCTTCCACTTTGCTGAGCTTGTTACAGAGAGGAAGTAAGTTCACTCTACTTTGTTCTATTCACTTCCCTCTATAATTTCCAACCAGGTATATTAACCCTACCCTAGAGTCTATAATAATTTTACCTTCCATGCTGAAATTATATCTCTCTCTTCCAAAAGTTCAACGTGGCACTCAAAAATCTGACTGTAGTACTCAATAATTATCTGTAACTGGCACTTCTTTTTTTCTTTATACCATGTCCTTGAGTAGCCGGGAAAGATTCCCAATCTTTTACCAGGTCTGGTAATCTTACTTTTATTGAGTGTGATTTCCTGGCATATCATTGTTTTCCACAGCCTGCATTCAAGTCATTGATATGTCTTCATTGTAATTCTCAGAAACATATCCTTTGAGCAAAGGTTCTTAACTCTTCCCTCATTATATGTAGGATTAAATAGAAGGAGTGAACAACTATAGGCTTTGAAGGTTTATCCTGGTAATTTAATGTTTGAAAGGGGGAAGTAAAAATAGGACTAATTTATTTCATTTTATAATGTATTAAATTCTATTCCTATTACCTTCACTTTAAGATCTCATGAAATTGACTCCCAATAAATCAGCTTGCTCATACAATAAAAATGACATCATTCAGCTAGCTCCATTGCCTGACTACTTTTCTACCTCTGTATCTCACACACCACTGCAAATGCTTGGATCTAGCAGTTTCTACTAACACATAGTATGATAAAGAATTAGAAAAAAGAATTAAAAAAAATAATGTTTATTTATTTTTGAGAGAATGATAGACAGAGCATGAGCATGGGAGGGGCAGAGAGAGACAGAGACACAGAATCTGAAGCAGGCTCCAGGCTCCGAGCTGTCAGCACAGAGCTGGACTCAGGGCTCAAACTCACGAACTGTGAGATCATGACCTGAGCTGAAGTTGGACGCTTAACCTACTGAGCCACCCAGGAGCCCCAGAAAAGGAATTTCTGAGACAGGATTTATGAAACTCTTTGTGATCAGATATTAATAAATAATGTCTTTACAGTGAAATTCAATGGATTTGGTTTTCAAGAAAAAAAGATGAATCTTCATTCCAAATATATCTCAAGACATATAATTTTGTACTCATAGTTTAAGTGTGTACTAATATGTAAACAAGATAATATTATAATATTATGAATGATGAATACCAGTTAAATAATGTAAACTTGTGTCATGTTATCTCATTTTTCCTCAAACATGTGAAAAAGAAATATTACTAACTTCGCTTTAAAGAAAGGAGATTGTAAATTTTAGGTTGACAAATTAGCCCAAAGTCACATAGCTAGATGTTTCTAGCAAGGAAACCCAAGATTATTGCCAAAGCTGTGATAATCCATCATGTGAAAGTGTTCGTGTGCCAAACTCATGTGCATGCTTGTGAGCATGCATGTGTTAGGGGAAGGGATTTTGGGATTGTGGGAGCTCAAGATTTATGGGGAAGTTGTACTGGAAAGACAAGGGACAGTCAAGAGAAGGTATAAATGCTTACCAATTTCCTTTCCAAAACCTTAATTTATGAACTAAATTTCTTGATTCATTACAGGTGGGGAGTTCAAACTTACTTGGGCGGTAACAATAATGTATCCAATTTATTGAATAACTCTTGTGTTCCAGGCAGCCTATGTATTACTCGACTGCCTTTTAGTGCAAAGACTGTGCCTTATTTGCCCTTGCCTTTTTAGTCCATAGGAAAGGCACCTAGTATGTATTTTATGCTTGATGAATGAATTTATAAAATATCTCTAATCTTCACAGCAAACCTATGAGGTAGGTATATTTTCCACGAAGATCTGAAGAAAGAGATTTATCAAGTCTGACCTCAGAGCCCACGTTCTCAGAGCCCTCTAAACTAAGCTGAAGCCACCAAATTGAGATACTTCGGTTGTTGTTTTTTTTTTCTCTCAGACCTATGGTTTCATCCAAAATAAATGCTTTTATGTCAGCTTTTGAATTTCATTCTCTGTTTACGTAGATAACCAAACCTCTATTATTCAAAGCTAGGCAGTGACATTCTAATACGTTTTCATGTCTTAGGGCTTAGTGGGGGCTGAGGGAGGAGGCATTTTGTTATGTTTTCATTAATTTTTTTTTCCCACGGGAGAAGAGTTCTGTAAGTGTTCATTAAGTCCTTTATTTGAAATAACCCAGATTCAAGGAGATATTTTATACAATACAGCAGGCATTCTGGCCTAATATGATTTAAGAGTTCTGTGAAAGTAGGACAAGCCTGCACATTCTGTGTTCCATTACATAAAGAAATCCTTTCTTTCTGAGACAAAGCCAGAAAGAACATAATTTTAGGAGGAAAAAATAGATTTTTTCTGATTGATCTCCTTCAATGTTTTTGGCATTTTTTTTTTGTCCTTTTGGTACATGTTTCTTAGCATTTGTTTCACTGTGACTGAATATAACCAGAGCTCTTTTTAAAAATTTTTAATTGAAAGCTTCCTATTATCTGGTATGAGACCAAAAAAAAAAAAAAAAAAAAGAAAAGAAAAAGAACTTATGTTATTAGAGAGGAAAAACTGAAAACTTAAATGGACATCACATTTAAAAATGTTTAGAGTTTTGAAATCACTCTATAAAAGCCTCAGGAAAACAAATCCCCAGAGGAGTGACGTAGGAGGTAGATGCAAGAAGACGTTGGTGAAGTTCTCTCCCAGAGGAGAGTCAGGTTAAAGAACAGAAGCCTGGCTTCCTGAGTTCACAAGGCCTTGGCCAGACCTCCCATCTACATTGTAGACCAAAAAGATCAAGTTGTCTTGACCTTTGATTCCAGAGTAGGCAGGATGACCACGCGGTGGGTCTATACATAGTCTCTGAATACAGGGAAACATTAGCATCATTGTATAATGAGTTTCGAAACTAAAACCAGATAAATGCATAATACTAGGGATGCCAGGAGCTCCTGTGAGGAAAAATAGTTTGTCTATGTAAGAGTGGAACTACCCATTTACCCTAGAACAACTTCCAGCTTCTCTCACAGGGGTGGAAGGTGACCAGGCAGCCAGGTAACCTCTGAATAAGCCTGCGAATAGCACCTGAGGTGTTAAATGAGGGTTAATGGATGATGGGAATCAAATGTTTAGGTTGGCCCACCAGGTTATTTATATCATCTCCCTGTTCCTAAATCAACTCTACCACCCTCAGCACACAGTAATTTTGATCGTCCTTTCAGTTTTAACTGACAGTTCAGGTTTTACTTTTGGTTTTTCATAGGATAGAGGAATATCCGATAAAAGCCTTCCTTGATCCTATTTTTTCCAGCTGTCACTTCATCTCCTTTGTCCTTAACTGTCATGCCAGATAAAAGAACACTCTAGAATTCCACCTCAACTATTTATTCTCAGCCCACTTTTGCTAGATATTCTTTTATGTCTCTCTCCTCTTCATTAGTCTTACCTTGCTTTGCCCTGAGAAAAAGAACCCTTGAACTACATCACCTGGATTTCATCACCTTACACTTCCACTGGGGTTATAGCAATGAGTCCTGGGCAGTGTGATGGCAGGAGGACAGAGGCTGAGCTATTAATTGCCCATGACCCACTGTCATTTGCTGGCTTGTTTTACAGAGGCTGGTGCCTGGCTTCAAAGGCTATAGCTTCTGCCTGGAATCTCTTGTACCATGGCTGTCGCTCTTGTTGGGTTGGGGCAACAGCCTCTCTCCTCACGCCTCTTCAGCCTCAGGAGTGGGAGTGGCTTTTTGTTGGGGCCAATCTTTTAATGTTTCACCTTTCCTTGGTGGTTCCCTTAACCTCCCCCACTTTGTATGTGGTCCTTTCATTAAATTCTTTATTTGAATGTGTCAACTGCTTCCCCCTAGGACCTCATGACTCATCAATTATTACATATTTAGATCGTAATCCAGGGTTTTGTTGTTATTTATTTGTCGTTTTTATTTTCTTCTGTTCCTGAAACAGTCCTTGTGATTTGTGATGCCACTTTCAGTTCACATATATCCCTGGGTCTATCTCTATGCTTTGTATTCTATGCCACTGTCCCCTTCATCTTGGACAAATACCAAACTCTTTTTATCACTTGTCTTAATACCTTGCAGGGTAACTTCACTCTTGTGTCAGTCAGGATAGATTAGATTCTGTTGCAGTAACAAACACCACCAAAACTGAAAGTCACAATGCCTTAAGCTGATGGGACAGTCAGCAATCTCCCTCTTCACTGACTGTCATGTCTGTGAGAAAAGAGAACTTTCCAAGTCTCACACCAGCAATTAAATGCTCAGTCCAGAAACACATCATGACCAACTACCACTCATTGGCGAGCACTCATCAAAGGACCCACTGTGTCACAAGGAAGCCAGTCTGAGAATCAGAAAAATGGAAGTAACCACCGAGTAACACTAATCGACACCAAAGCTCTCTTTGCACCTGTTATTCAAAGTTGACATAGATGTTGGAGGTTCTCTGTTATTTCATATGTATGTTAGAATAAGTATACTGAGCTCCTTAAAAATGCTCAGCTGGTAATTTAATTGGAATTATATTAGATTTATATTTTGTTGCTTCACTAAGAAACATGGAATGATTCTACATTTATCCAGAGTTTTTTTTAATGCCCTTTAATAGAGTCTTAAGGTTGCTTTTATTTTTCTGTATATATCTTAGTTATTTTTATAAGTTAACTCCAAGATATTACGATATTATGAATGCTTTGATATTATGTTGTATATATATATATATACTTATTGGTGATCTAGAGTAATTCTTATTTGTTTTAACATCCATTGATTCTATGAGATTTTTCTACATATATATGTAATTGAAACTGATCACAAATAATGTTTTCAATTGTTGTACCTCTTACTTTATTTTCTTTCCTTAAACATGAGCCAAGACCAATACTATGTTAATAACCAACACTATGTCAGATGTTAGTGGTGGTACTGGACATCCTTGAGTCTGAGCTTTAAATTATGCACCAAAATTTCTTGTATAAGTGAAATTATATGTCTACACACACACACACACACACACAAAATCCACATATAAATCTACATATAGATCTATACATATATATGATTTTCAATATATATATACATATATATAATTTTACAAAAATTTAGGAAAGAACTTCCTTTCCTAATTTCCTAGGAGTTATAAAAAATAGGTGTATAATGTAACTCAAGTGATTTTTCATCATGTGCATAGTTTCATTTATTATAACGTAAGTGAATATATAAAACTCATTTATCATTTGGTCATGAATATAGTTTTCCAATTCTACATTATTATAAACAAAGCTAAAATGAATTTATATATAACTCTTTACACATGGATAAAAGAGTTTGGTTAGGATGTGGTAGAATATTTAGGATATATTGGAATCATAGCTTTGAACAGTTTACAAATGTACAATTTTAGTTGTTATTGTCAAATTGGTCTCCAAATGTTTTTACTAACATTTCATGTACCACTCTTCCATCAGCAGCTTATCATTCACATTTCTGCAAATTCTGGGTTTTCTTAATGAGTTTTAGAAAACCAATATGTGTGTATACATACACACACACACACACACACACACACACATACTTACTGGATTCCAATCTACTCCCTTTATATTCATAGCTAATACCTGCTGTCTTCACATTGTTTTGCTTTCTTTATGGTGTCATTTTCTGAACAAGAGTTTATTTTAATTGTAATGTAGTCAAGTTCATTAGTCGTTTACACTATGGTTTTGGTTTTGTGTTTTAACAGTCCTATTGTATTTTGCCTTTAATTAGGAAGACAATCACTATTTCTTTCTGAAAGTTTAAAAGTGTTACTTTTCATTTTAGATATTTAAACCATCCACAGTTACCTATTAATGCCTTTTTACAGTATGAGGTAGTAGTAATTTTTTTTTCATGCTGGCAGTGAATTTTCTCCAAATTATTTACCTGCAATGCAATCTTTGTTGTAAATAAAGTTTCCATATACACAAGGACATTTCCTGGGTCATCTGTTTGGTTTCATTGGTCTACTAGATTATACTTGTTCTATATCACAGCATTTCATGTACTATAATTTTATAAATAATCTTTCTACTTTATCATTTTTATTCAAACATTTTTGGGCCCTTAGCTCTTTTATATGAATTTTAGAATCAGCTCTCAAAATTCCATAATAAGATTTTGTTATTTAATTGAACTTTCTTGGTATTCACATGTTAACTTAGAACAAGTGCAATATTTATGATATTAATTTTTCCATCATGCTCTCTATGGCTATTCATTTATGTCTTATGTAAACTACAACGGTATTTTGGACTTTTCTCAAAAAGTGTTGTGAGTATTTTTTAGATTAATTTCCTGGAATCTTAGACTTTATGCTGCTACTGTGAAAAGCCTCTCTCTCTCTCTCTCTCTCTCTCTCTTTTTTTATCATGTTTTTGAAATGGTCATTACAAGTGACTAAGGAGGCTATTGTCTCCCGCCTTGATTTTTCTGTCCATTTTGTCTGACTCTGCCACCATTTCACCAACTTTATTGTGAATAATAATTTCATGATATATATATTTCATGATATATATATATGATATATATATAAAAGTTGAAGATATATTTCTTCAACTTTTCTATGAGATTTTACTTTACTTTTCAACTTTTCTATGATATTTTTCTCTTTAAATAGCGTGTAGCTAGATATGTTTAATCTACTTGAATTAAAGTCATCTTTTATGAAGTGATTTAAATACAGCAATAAGAATTAAAGGTGATTTGTAATTCATTCTACTTTCTTTAATTTCTTTTTTTCTCACTTTTTTTTCCTATTCTGTTCCTTCTGCATCCTTAAGAATTGCTTTCAGCTATAAGAAACAGGAAAACTTACTTAGAATGATTAAACAAATGGGGATTTATTTTTCTAGTATAAAAGAAAACCAGATGGATATAGGTTTGCCATTACAGTAATGAGTTTAGGAATTTGGGTGCTTTACATATTCCTATTCTGTCATTTTTAGTATTCATATACATCATTTTTGCCTAAGAGTTGCAAGATGCATGCCCCATATTGAGGCATCACATCTACCTTTCAGACACAATAATAATAAGGGTCAGGGAGAAAGCAGTTTTTACATCACAAGGTTCTTGCAAAGATTAAATAAGTCCAGCATATTTAAGCACTCAATAGGTTATTAACAGTTCTAACTTACTATAATGGAGATTGTCCCTTAACATCTAATTTTTGTAAATCCTGAGTCATTCTGGACCCTGAGTCCAGATAGTATAATGTACTGCATTTCTCTGGCAGGAATGTCACACTGATAGACACAGAGGGTGTGGTTTACAACTGAGTTATTTTAACAGTGCCTCCTGGAATTGGGCTGTGCACATCCTACATGTCTGTACATGGGCACTGACCTTAGGCTTCACTAGTGAATGAACCATTCAAGATGATTAATATTCTTAAAAAATTTTTTTTAATGTTTATTATTTATTTTTGAGAGAGAGATACAGAGTGCAAGCAGGGGAGGAGCAGAGAAGGAGGGAGACACAGAATCTGAAACAGGCTCCCGACTCTGAGCTGTCAGCACAGAACCCAATGCAGGGCTCGAACTCACGAACCACGAGACCATGACCTGAGCCGAAGTCAGATGCTTAACTGAATAAGCCACTAGGCACTCCAAGATGATTAATATTCTTGATAAATATAAAACACAATTACTATTAAAGTTAAAATTATTAAGTAGGAAATTTAGTAACCTATTTTAAAAGAACAGAAATTAGATTGTTTCTCTTATGGACTAGTTGCTACTGCTCTCCACGGCCTTTGAAAACCTGCTACCAAATTCCAGTGTTCCTGATCGATTAAAGTTAAGCCACTTTCCAATAAAAAATAAAAAAAAAGAAATATTGCCATTTGAAACACTGTGGATGGAACTAGAATGTATTATGCTAGCCAAAATAAGTCAGTCAGAGAAAGATAAGCATCATATGATTTCACTCATATGTGGAATTTAAGAAACAAAACAGATGCACATAGGAGAAGGGAAGGAAAAATAAGATAAAAACAGAGAGGGAAGGAAACCGTCAGAGACTCTTAAATACAGAGAAAAAACTGAGTGTTGATGGGGGTAGGGGAAATGGGTGATGGGCATTGAGGAGGGCATTTGTTGGAATGAGCACTGGGTGTTGTATGTAAGTGATGAATCACTAAATTCTACTCCTCAAACCATTACTACACTCTATGGTAACTAACTAAGGATTTAAACAAAACAAAACAAAACAAAACAAAACAAGTTAAGCCTCTTTCCGATCAAAAAGAGGTATCATCTCTCCAATTGTTTCAACAGCAAAATCAAAGTCTCCGTATATTCTCTCTGTAGTCAGTGTATAATATGCTGAATAAGTAGTCAATATGTTATCTTTCTTTTAAGCCCACATAGTATCTGCATTTTGCTCAAATGATGCAGATAGTATCTGATACAAAAAATGCTTGGCATTATCATCCCCAAATTTAGTAAATCAGACTTTCTTTAGTTTCTTTTTTAAGGAAAGTTGAAATTATAGGAAATGGATAAATTATAATATTCAGATCAGCTGAGGCATAATGAGAATATACTATTAGGAATTGCAAAGATTGGTATGTAACTTTAGCTCATAATGAAATAACCCTTGAAAATAGACTCAAATAAAAATATTTCAACATGAAATGGATTGACACAAATGAGTTTTCTGAAATAGAAGAGTAAATTATTTTTAAATCATCAGAATTCTAATAATAAACAAACATCAATAAATAATTTAAAAATTAAAGAAAAAATCTGTACTTTTGAGAAGAAAGGCAATGACCTGATGGAGTGTTTTTTTAATTAAAACTTATCCAAATTAATTAGTAAATATTCTGCTTTTCAGATAAGGTGAAGACCATGCACCTAAACATTTTAATATATTAAAGTAATCATCTTTGTTATGTTTTGATTTACTATTTTGTTTTAACATAAGAACTGCCATATGTAATTACACATGTAGTTATCACATGTAATTCATTCTCATTCCTCTTCCTACAAAAAAACATCTTCTACACAATAATGTAATTTTAAAAATTTATATTGTTTAACCACAGGGCCTGGCTATGTCAGTTCTAGTACATCCAAGATTATAAACGATTACAGAGGTATATGCTTAGCCAGAAGGAGCTAAGAAGAAAAGAGGGTAGACTGTTGAATTTCTGGAAATAGTCCCCACGTAATACTTGAAAATGGTAAGTCAAATGAAGTATCCATTAATACTTGATGAACTTTGACAACTTTCTTTTCACATTGATATGAGGACTATAGAATACCAAAACACAGTTCAGAAATTTATTATAGCCCTCTGTTCTGTTTTTCATTCCAAGTAAAATTCTTCCACAGTGTCTGTATTAAAAGAAGTTACCATACTTATCATCATTATTCATATAATTTATAGTCTGTATCTATTTTTAAAAACTCTACGGTTTACATTTCCCACTTCCTTTCATATTTGTTAGGGAATTTTCTAGCAACTATGCAATGAGTGTGTGTGGGGGGAGGGTGCGGGGGGGAGTTTGTGTGTATGTTGCCATTGCCCTGTCTGTTCTATTTAGGTTCATAGATTTCAATACATATTTGAAAGTGACTTATATGTAAGTATACACAGAAACATTCTAATATAAACTCTCATATTTTATCTTTCCAGCATCCCTTATCTTCTTCCACCACTACCTTGGGAATGTCTGCTCCTACATGCATGTGTCTGCTAGGTTGAAAACCATCATCCTCCATTTTCTTTGCCACAGTGACTGCTCAAGAGATGGGAATCTGTCCCACACAGGAAATATCAGAGTCCCTCACCAGGATGTTAGGAGATAGATTCTCTCTTTCCTTCAAGTCAAGGTCTTACAGCTGGGTCCCAGGGCAGCCAGCAGCTCTGTTCCCAGCCTCATGGAACAGCCTGAGTACAAGGCTAACTTGCAGAGAAAATTGAGAATGCAGTGAGAAACTAAAATGGGCTGAAGGCTGGCATTTCCTGAAGCTATTTCCACCTATAAATTTCTTAACTGCAGTAACCAGTAAACATTCTTTTTACAATTAGTGTTGTTTTCCGTTTCTTACTGATGAAAGATACTGCCGTACGAAGGTTTATTTGAATAAATCTCATGTTCAAAAATAGCATCCCGGATGTAATGGAAAAATTACTGTTAAAAGTACTCAACATTGTCTTTAGGCTTATTAAAAATAGATTAGGTAGGTGTAATGGAGCATAAAGAATATATAGTAAACACATGTAATGACAGGTCAGCTTAAGAAAACATAAATTCAGATGAAGCCAATGATTAACCCTTCCCCCACTGCATCCTCCTCCCACACCCCTGACGTAATCAGGCTTCATTTGATGATTATGACCTTGCTTTAAAAAAAAAAAAAACTATTACACTAGCATATGAATCTCTACTCAGTTTGCTTCATCTAAGCACTTCTTACCACACTGGACCCTAAGCCTCGTCTGAGACATCATCATCTCTTCCCTGGACAGCTGCAACAAGGATCTGTCCGTTCTCCCTTCTTCTACCCTGCCTCTCTTCAGAATATTCTCAAAAGAGCAGACTGTTTCCCCCTTGGCTGGAAACCCGCCAGCAGTGTCCCACACCACGTTCAATAAAAGGCAAAGTTCCTAGAGTCTTCTGCTTCCGGGCTTCTGGCCCTCATCTCCTCACACTCTTCCTCACCACAGTGACCTTTTCCCTGATTGTGCGGGGCATGTCTCTCCGTAAAAACACTTTGTTCTGTAAGGAGCAGTCCTTCCCCAGGTGTCCATACAGCCCTCTCCATCATTTCCTTCAGTGTTCAAACCACCGTCACCTTCACAAGAAAGCCTCCCCAGGCAACACTACTTAAAACTTTTTTTTTAACTGCAGGTGTGCAGAATCGAGTTGTTCACACTCCTCTGTTCACAGCACACAGCACTTACTTAGTTTTCTGTCTCTGTGAGGATCCTTGCATATTTGGTATTTAATTTTGGTTTTATTTTTTTCTTTTCATGCTACTAACTTTTTTTTTTTTTTTTTTTTTTTTTTAGTAGGCCTCACATCCAGCATGGAGCCAACACAGGACTTGAAATCATGACCCTGTGATCAAATCTTGAGCTGAGATAAAGACTCAGATGGTCAACTGACTGAGCCACCAAGGTGCTCCTCACGCGGCTAATTTCATCTCACCACCCCAAGTTGTCTATTTGCTATAATCCTTTCAATCCAACTTCCATATATTCACTGACATGAATGTTTATAAGATGGCAGAGCTGTAAAATATCTAGAATTGTTTTGTATTTATTTTTTCCTGAAGTAATATGGTACTAGAAATCTCTTACTATTAATTTCTTTCCCATTCAAAGTTACGTTTTTGAAATGTATTGATTTTATGATATGAGATCTAGGTCATTTTTTTTCTGATAGCCTTGTAGTATTCCTTTACCCACATATAATGAGCTTTATTTATCTATTCTTCCAGTAATAGACACATATATTGCCTCCAAATTTTTACAATCCCTCCCCTCCCCCCACACACACACGAAACAAAAAACAAAAAAAAACTGGAAAGTATCACTTTACTCATGGCTTTGTAAACCTTTTCTTACTAACTAATTTATGCTTCATCAGTACTATTTTATATTTTATTTTTGCCTTTAGCTTAAGAAAGCAATTATTCTTTGTTGTCCTTCAAGAAAAAAAAGACTTCAATGACATAAGCTAAGAATTTTTTCCCTCTACCTCTCCATCTCTGAATCCCTTCAGTTCACGGGCTGGCAGAGGAGACAGAATTGAAAGTGGTCATTACCACACAGGGCGGTTGGTGCTCTGACAGGTGCACAGAAGGTACAAAGAGAATACTTCCTTAACAGAGCCAGGTGCACGGGGCCCCACGGATAGCTCCTTGAAGAAGGTAGCTGAGGAACTGGCCTGAAACCATGAGGATAAAACCATTTGAAAGGGTGTGATCACCTTGAGTAACGAGAACAGCAGGCGCTCAAGAAGGGAGAGGAGGAACTGCAGAACATACATGGAAAACTACAAGCAATTCTCGTATAACCAGGATGTAAAATGGGAGAGAGGACACTTCAGGAGGAAAGTGGGGGGGAGCAGAAAGAAGGACTTACTGTATTAAAACCCAGCGAGAGGTAAGCAGTTGAAAGAAGTCAATTGAAATGCTTTATGCTAGAATGACCAAGCCACAGCAGACAGTGGCTGTCGAAGCTGATCTCGAAGATGATGGTACTGTCGGTTAAAAGCACGCTTAGACAAATGGGTGTCAAGGTGAGATGAGATGGAAACTTACAATTGGGCGGTTGTTGAGATGGGAAAGAGGGAAAAAAAATCTAAGAAATATGTAAGAGATAAAATCTTCAAGGATTTGGCAATTGCCTACCTGTGGAAAGGAGACAGTGACTGGAAAAATATTGTAACCAAACCTGAGGCATAAGATATAGGAGAAGGAGTTTGCAGGTCAACTCAACTCAACTAAAATCTGATATATTTTGCCCTACCAATAAACTTAAACGTAGACTTTTGACTTTTATCAAAACTTTGATGTTGAAATTAGCAAGGAATTATTCCTTCCTAATTATTATTTAAAATTTTTTTTTAATGTTTATTTTTGAGAGAGACAGAGAGAGTGAGAGTCAGAGGGGCAGAGAGAGAGGGAGACACAGAATCCAAGGCAGGCTCCAGGCTCTGAACTGTCAGCACAGAACTCGACAGGGGGCTCAAACTCACGAACTGTGAGACGCCGAAGTCAGACGCTTAACCCACTGAGCCACCCAGGTGCCACAGCAAGGAATTTTTCTTAATAAATTAAAAGCTGTATTGTTTTAAGTAATATAATATTGGATATTTCCATGTTATCATGTCTATCGTGATAACCATTCAACTTAGATTGAATCTTAGGTAATATTTTGGAAGGAAAAATAATCAGTCACTCATTAATTGATGAAGATACAATTTCCAAAAGTCATTTGAAAAGTCATTTTTTTTCAGTAACACAATCATTCCACTCTCTTAATTTAAAATAAAATTACTTTCAGGAATGTTTTAGTGGAATATCTTATTTTGAATATACCTGAACACTTTATTAAGGAAAAAAAAAATCTATGAAGGAGAAAATGCTCAATTAAACTTAGTTTTATGAGAGCCTAACATATCAAATCAAATGCTACAAAGACCTTAATCTGAAATTGCTAATTCATATTTCTAACCTCACAAAAAACCCCACACATTCTGAAAACAGATCCCATTTCAGCTCTAAACATCCACAAACCAATGAGCAACAGCTCATATTAAATTTATCCAGATAACCACACTGCTGACTATAAAAAAAGAAGACTGTAAATTGGCTGAGAAATATCACAGCAGTCTTGAAATCCAACTAAACTGCACAACTTGACCTAAATTTTGACCCAGCCAATTCATCATTAACTAAGAGAAAATGAATTCAAACCATCAGCCTATCAAAAGTAACAAACACTTGAAGAAAAAGCTATCTGTCTTGAAAATAAATTGTTGACAAATGGCTCCAGTTTTTCTGGCCTCTTGCAGTAATTGAAATCATTTTAAACTACCTTTTCCACCAATTACAACAGTTAGAAGCCCAACAGATGCCCCTGCTTAACTCAATACAGAACCACAGAATGGAAAATGGACTCACATAACTCGGTACTAAAGACTGCTTGCTGATTTAAGCTGTTCAACCAGTAATCCTGTTTCTTTGGTTAATGAAATATTACTGAATGAAAAAAAAAAACATTTCAAAAGGTAAAAACACTAACTCAGTTAATTTTAGAAGAGGGAGTATTTTGAAAAATTCCATTTCTCATGCTTCTGAAAAAAGCCCTTAGTGTTCCCAGAGAACTTTCTAAAATGTGTATGCCAACATTCATGAATTTTCAAATATAGACTAGTAACTCCTTTTGACTAAACCTGCTTTTAATACCTTATGGTAGCATTCTGAACTTTTTATTTCTTTGTAAAATACCAAAGACGGATAAAATAAAAAGTATTCAACTAATCCCCTCACTGTCTTCAGGCTAGAGACTGGCAATTTTTATTAAAAAAATCAAATCCCTCATCTGAACTTGTTTGCCAGTGATTTTCCCCTTTCGCTCAGAGAGCCCTACGCCTAGGCTCACACAGTGATCAGTATGGGAGGGGCTGATCCATCAGGCTTTCCAAATAACGGGTCAAGGAGAGGACACTGTATGTGTATAAAGGCAAAGTTAGAGCAAACTTTAAGTGTTCAACCTCATTCAAACTCCATTTTACTCTTTTAATTCATCTTAAAAATGTTCTCTGACGCGCATACCATATGGCCTTTTAAAACACAATCTATTTCTTTCTTTAAAATTCTGTGAAGCACAGGTTTGCTTTTTATCATTTTCCCCCACTTTCCTTTATTTTATCACTTTTTACACTGAGCTCTGTTAACACTTTTAGTTTCTTCTTTTTAAATCATACTTGCTTTTAACAACTGATCATTTAAAAAGTGATCATAATCACATTATTTCATTTCTAGAATGCTAGTGCCTAAAACTTCTCTGTTTGCATTTTTATTCTGAATCATTTTTAGAATGAACACATTCCTTTTTTTTAAAGGTTGTGTGTGTTTTTTTTTTTTTTAAGTTTATGTATTTTGAGAAAGAGAGAGAGAGAGAGATGGGGCAGAGAGAGAAGGAGAGAAAATCCCAAGCAGGCTTTGTGCTGTCAGTGCAGAGCCCAATGCGGGGCTCGACCTCTCAAAGCCACAAGATCATGACCTGAGCTGAAGTTAGACACTTAAATGACTGAGAGGTCCCTAAATTGAATACATTCTTATTTGTCTTCTAGATATCTCTTAGAGCTGTCTATCCCCTTTTCTTCTACTGCTGTCTCTGCCTGCATTGTCGTCCTTATCATTTCTTACTCGGACTTCTGAGTTGCCTCCCTCCTGGTCCCCTGACTACAGATGTGATCCCTTATAATACATCCTTCATAGCACCAAATCTGATCATGTAATTTTCCTTTTAAAAATCCATCCTTAGCTTCCAATTGCCTGTCTACAGGGTTGAGTTTAAATTCCTGCTGACAGTGTCTGATATTTCAAAAATTATCTGAACCATGATTACCTTTCAAGCCCTGTCTCCCTCCAGCATAAAACTCTGCTTCAGTCACACTGAAGTGCCCACAGGTTCACCAATAATACATAGTCTCTCATAATCCTAAGGCTTTGAACATGAAGCTTCCTCTTATTGGAAACCTCACCAACCCTCCTCCAGTCATACTTGTTATTACTTTTATTTCAAGAACCATCTACCAAAGTACTCCCTGCCAGGAAAGCTTTCCTCAGCCAATCTAAAGCAAAGTGCCTTAATATTCAATGTGCATTCACTTGTATTATAACTCTTATAATTGTTCATGAACATATCTGTCTTCCCCACGGCACTGGTTCTTTCTGGTAGAGATTCATAATTAATCATCTTCTGCAGATCCAGCTGGGCTTTGTGAAAAAAGAAGCACAACCAATACAAACGCAGAATTACTATAGTTTTAAGTAGATTAGATAGCTTTTAATTGAAGAAATGTCATCTCTCTGAGTTCAGTTTTAGAGTGATAAACTCCGTAAAAAGCTGTACATCGGCATACATGATTAATATCACTTTTAGAGATGTTTGCTCATGGCAGGTATATTCAAATGTCACCCCTATATTACTAGGCTTGATTTATACTTAAGTCTCTCTGAATCTTGGTTTCTCGATTCAAAAAAATATTTATTAAGTGGGTGTTTTATGCAAGCCTCTGTGTTAGACAGTGGCAATCTCATCAATATTATAATACCTAGTTTAGAGAGTTGTTATAAGAATTGGGGCCACCAAAATTTTAAAGATACCAGTCAAGTGCTTAGCAAACAAATGGAGTGTGATTTTATGGTTGGTTCTTATTACTGAGGAGGATATGTTTGTTTTTTAAGATGAGTCATCAAATAGAATATATACACATCTATATAATATAGATATATACAGGTATAGAATACATATATATATATTGCTGATATACATATGCAATATGTATACATATATATCAGCAATAATGTCATAATAAAATGCATAAGATAAAGCTCTGCTACAGCTACTTAGTATTCCTTAACACCAATGACAGTTTCTGGACATCAGAGGGCAATGTAAATTATAGAATTCACAATGGTGTGCTATTTTGTGAGCAAGTAAGCATCTGCTTTTGATAACAGTCTAAAACCACATCTGCTTCATGCAGGAAAATACTCAAGTGCAAAAGATGACTTGAATAGAGAGCAATTTTTTCTTAAAATAAAAGAATTAAACAAGTGAATGCTTTCTTCCCCCCTATGATTTTTATTGTTGCAAAGCAAATAGAATATATTGATTGTTTTAGAGACTAGCGGTCAAACGTTTAAAAAGAAGCCGTGTGCACTCTCCTCTGAGTATATTATCTTGGGTCTGCGTTACTTCCTTATCTGTAAAATTGGTTCCCTCAGGGAAAGTGTTATTCGGTTGAGTAAAGGCTTTTTTTGTGAAATGTGCTGGTCTTTTTTTTTGGGGGGGGGGGGCGGAAGGTAGTTCTACCTTTTTGCTTAAATATAAAAGGGTTTTTTTCCCTACAAAAAATTACATAAATTTCCAAATGACTTTCTGGATAAAATAAATAAGAATGTCTTAATTGGAGAAAATATCTAATAATCTAAATGGTAGAAAAACAAATTATCTTGAATGAATTCTAGCATTTTCCAGAATTCTGAAATTTTTGTTGCTGAACATTTATAAAATTCATTTCAACTCTTGGGTGACAGGGAAAAAAATGGTAAAGCAACTTGATAGTTTGAATTCCACAGTCTTTCTTCCCCAGAGATTCTGTATTTTGTCATCAAAGTCAGGTTTCTTTAAAGTGAAAGAGCTTTCTCTATGTAACAGGATCAGAATATCTTTAATGAATGAGTATGTTAATGACAGCACTTAATTGCAGTAACTATTCCTAAAGAGTTTTAAGAAATGAATATTCATAATCACTGAGGGTAATAGGAGGAAGCTATTTGTGGCAAATAATGGCACTTATTTCTTGTACTTGTTAATACTATTTGATCACCAGCTCTATTTTTTTATTCTCTCATATGTGGAAACGTTGAATCATTGTACGTTTTATGCCTTCTTTCTCCAAAATCAATTTCCGCACATCCCAATTCTTCATTTTCTCTAACCCTTGAAAAAAATCACCAAGAAAAACCTATTGTTGCCTATTTTCTGTTTCTTTGGTTCCTTGTATATATATTTCTTAAAAATAATTTGGTATTGCCTTTATAACCTATTGATTTTTTGTTTTGGTAGATGAAGATTTAGCCTTCCTCATCCTTACAACATACTGAGGTTACAATCTTGGTTATACTAATATTTGGCTTTTATATTAAGTTGACTAACATTGTTCATATCTGAGACCATTTGGGTATTCATGGGGTTCTTTACCTAATTCTTTTTGTCTTCCCTCAGATGATTATTTTTGTTTCACAATTTGCTTAGCTTTCTGTGTACTACCCTTAACTGTTTGTAAAATATCCAAGAGTACTAAAACCCCTCTCAAAACCACTTTTCACTTGGCCAGACACATCATGACTTCCGGCAATTTCTCTTTTCCCCTCCTGCACTCACACCCCACTCATCACCCACTTGCAGCTAGAACTCTTCAGGGTCTGATCAGATTTTCCCAGGTACTCCCTGCACCTGCCACCTGGCTACCGTCTTTAGATTCTTCTCATTTCCTCACGGAAGTCCCCACCTTTCTTTACCTTTCCTGTCTCTTGGTGCCCAAGTTGTGTGTGTGTCAGCGTGTGACCAAGTGTGATTTAGTCTCTGTTTTGGTGGAACATATCCTCAGGTAATGTCCAGATAGGTAGCATAAGTAGCAAAATTTTTGAGACTCAGCCTTCCCCAAAATGATTTAACTCAACCCTTAGACTTGACGGATACTCTGTGAATAGAATTTTAGTCACAACCCCTGCCACTTGGAATTTCAAGGGCATTACCCATTTTTCTCTATACTTGTAAATGTTTATTTTGCTGGTGAGAAATTTTATGGATCCCTATCCTTCCTCTTTTGTATATAATGTTTTTAATTAACTAACTGTCTCCAGAAATATTTGAAATCCTCCTTGGTTTTCTGAACTATGATGATGTTATGCCAGGTGTAGTTCTCTTCATTTTTGTCTTTGCAACATGGAAATTTATTTTCTTTGATTTGGGACAGAAATGTGCTATTTTTTGAATAATATTCCTCTCCATTCTTACTATTTCCTGTGGAATTACTATTAGTTAGAACTTGAACCTGGTGGCTTTCTCATTTAATTTTTTTTATTTTAACAATTATAAGTTAATTGATAAATTCTCTACAGTGAAATGTCAGTTTCACTGAAATGCCATGTCATAATTTCTAAACATGTTTTTTTTCCTCTTTATTTGAGCAAAACATGGGAGACCTTTGAGGAGATATTTATTTAGGATACTGATCGTTTGATGATCATATATTAACTTTTTTAGCCCATTCATCACTTGCTTGTTGCCTTTGCTTTTGGTTCTTGTAACATATAAGTTTTATTATTTTTTTGCAGACAAAAAAATCTATTATTTATTTCATGGTTTGTGGGTTTCATTTAATGGCTAGAGAGCTACTCTGCAAATGCCACCAAGGTTATACAAATACTCTCCTAAATTTCTTAAATATTTATATTATTTTTAACTTTATTTTATTAATCCAATTTAAAAATATTGGGTATATGTCATAATCTAGTAGATTAGTTTTCTTTTCTTACAGAAGAAAATTATGACACAATTATATTCTACTAAATAAAAATGTCCACTTCATTTAAAATTTATAATCATATTACCATATATACATTATGTTATCTCATTTGTGTACACATCTATTTTGTTAATACAATTCTATTTTGAGCACAGCAATTTTGTGGAAATTTTAAGTATCTGATAAAACAAGATTTAAAACTTTTTGGTAAGCTACATAGTGTCTATAATGTAATTGATATTGATATTAGTTAATTGGCCATAAGCATCAACATAGGTGAAAGTTTTCCTTCCAATTATTATAGACTCATAAATTCAAAATAATTTTTCATGAAGTAGCACTATAACTATCAATATAAAGATAAAAATGTTAGAAAGTACAATGGGCCAGAGTCAGGTGATATTAGATGCTGTATCTGTAGGTTTTGATCCAGACTATTTCATTAGTTGCTATGTGACTCTCAGTGAATGGTTTCATTGCTGTGAATCTCTGTTTCCATAACTATAAACTTGGAATCATTATTTCATATCTGTATCCTCTACTGTTTTGTTACAAATGAACCAGATAATGAAAAGGCATTTAGAACAAGGTAAACACTGTATGTCTATAACATATATACATCTATTTTACAAATTTTCTACACCTATGCTGAGAGAATACTCTTGGCTTATATTCATTCAGTATCTTTTGCTATATTTAATGTCCTTATCTTGATTTAAAACCTGCTCTCTGATAAATAAATCAGAGCACTGACTCCCAATGCAAGCATTTCAGGGACTTCCAGGCAAAAAAAAAAAAAAAGACATTTTAAAAAAATATTAAAAATTGTCATTAGAAATATTAATTTCTGAGAGCCTAAAATATTCTGGGCTTTAAGTTTGGTAACTGCCAGTTCTTTGAACTGTACTAGGCTAAGAAATATCCATGGTTTCTTCCAGAAACTTATTTAACATTTAGTGGTCCGTCAATAACCTCCAGAGATGAATCTGGCTCAGCGTAAAGACCCAGAATGATTTTTATATTTCAAGAATAGACTTTTTAATAGACACCTTCAATTTTAAGTTCCTAGTGAATACCACAGGTCCAGAAATCAGTTGCACTGATTTTATACTCGGGCAGGTTGGGAAAATATGATCAGGTCTAGGGAAGGCGTTCTCAAGAGGGGGAACACATTACTATACAAGAGATTACATCAGCATTATTTGGTGGGGGGTGGGGGGGAGAAGAACAGCTTGAAATACCCTAATACATGTATTTGGGAACAAATTGGAAAATGTAGGACCCTAAAAACACCTTCGGGGCGCCTGGGTGCCTCAGTAGGTTAAGGGTCCAACTTGAGATCATCAGGTCACGATCTTGCGGTTCACGAATTCAAGCCCGGCATAAGGCTCTGTGCTGTCAGCTCCGATTCTGTCTCCCTTTCTCTGCCCCTCCCCTGCTCTTTCTCTCTCTGTCTCTCTCTCTGTGTCTCTCTCTGTCTCTCCCTCTCTCAAGAATAAATAAACATAAAAAAATTAAAAAAAAAACAAACCAACAGCACCTTTTCCACTGGAATGCCAAAGGCTGAAAAAGAAATCATTTTAGAGAACACGAGTTAAAAAAGCTTGGGGAAAATGAGGCGGGAAGTAATAACTTACATGACGCAGATGACAATCAGGACAATGATAATGAGCATTTTTTGACTATGAGGCACCCACAGTGCATAGCACATCACACTCTATTTCCATCAATCCCTGCAACGCACTGACAAGGGAAGTACTGTTGCTGTTCTTACGTTTGTAGATTAGGAGCCAGGGACTTAGAGACTTTCAGTAAGTTGTCTGATTTCATGCATATAAAAATTAGCATGTCCAAACTGGCATATAAAAATATACCATGTTGATGAATAAGAAAATATTATGTACCGACATCAATTACCTCAACATTAGAGCTTCAATAAAACTTCAATTCAAAAACAGTCCAATTCAAAAACTGAAAATAAAATTAGGATAATTGAATAAGTGTGGTAGAGACAAATAGAAGATAAATATGTCAATAAAATGTTCCAGAAAGCCCATTACCAGACACAAGCATACTTGAAAATTTTGAATATGATTGATGTATTTCATATGAAGTTGGAAAAGAAAGTTTTCCAGGAATGTTTCCAGGAAAATTGATTTATATCATCACAGAGAATAAAAGAAATCGATTTAAATAATTAAATATTACATTTCACATCATAAAAGAGCTAGATCAAAATAGAAATCATTATGTACCTAATATCCTCTATTAGGTAAAGAATACCTAAGCAAATAAATTAAGGAACAAATTTGGTTTATTACAAAATTATTTATAAATTTGACTCCACATATGTCTGTATTTAAACTCAGCAGCAAGAGTCAGGGATTTAAATTTCCACTTTGAAAGCACTGGACTTAATCCTTTGTTCACGTATTATGTTACTCATACCCATGGACTGAACAACCATCCTCATTTTTCCCAGTAAGTTCAATATCTTCACCTGCCATGCTTAAACCCTGATGAGGCAGCATTGTGTTTTGGTTAGGACCATGGCCTTTAGTGTCAGATATAACTGACCCTAAAGTCTCTTGACTTTGTTTGTGTCTTCACTTTGCCCCTAAAGTCACTAAAATCCTCTGGCTTTCAATTTCCCTGTGTATCACTTGCAGAGGGAGCGGGGGGGAAGCATAGTATATGTTGTTACTGAGATTTTTCTTTTCCTGGTGGATGGAGCTTAAGAGAGATAACGTACCTCCCTGTTGCTAGTTCATGTTACTACGTTACGATTCTGAATCTAGATCCAAACTAAGACCTGCATTGAGACTGTATTCACAGTCCAACTACATAATGTATATTGTTTCTACCTGGATTTCACATGTATACAGTTGACCCTTGATCAACATGGGTTTGAAGTTACCTGTGGATTTACATCTGCTTATGTGTAGGTTTCTTCTAAAAATACAGTACAGCACTGTAAATATTTTCCTCATGTTTTTTATTTTCTTTGTTCTAACTTACTTTAAGAATATAGCATATGCTACATATAGCATACAAGATACATGTTCATTGACTGTTTATGTTATCAGTAAGTCTTCTGGTCAGTAGTAGGCTATTAGTTGTTACGTTTTGGGGGAGTAAAAGTCATACACAGATTTTCAACAGTGCAAGGTGCCCTCGCTCTTAACCCCTGCTCTGTTCAAGGGCCAACCGTACTTTAAGCCCAAAAAAGTCCTAAAAGATGATTTGAATGTAAAAAGAGGTCTACCTTGTTCTCTCACAGGAAGGTTCAATATTGTAAGTGTTGTGTCTAAGTTCCTCAGTAACATCAAATACTTCCCACTGTTCACAGAGCATGAACTTCCATATCCAACCTGACTTTGTACACATTTCCAGTTTCTGTGCTCTCCCTTTGTACCTTTTGCTCCAGCTTCAACGAACTGCTTTTCTCCCACATACCCCAGGTCCTTTCTTCCA
This sequence comes from Panthera uncia, assembly GCF_023721935.1. Classification (NCBI taxonomy): domain Eukaryota; kingdom Metazoa; phylum Chordata; class Mammalia; order Carnivora; family Felidae; genus Panthera; species Panthera uncia. Next base: position 83,347,734 of record NC_064816.1, read on the forward strand.
TTGGTGTCTTTCCTCATCTTGTTCCCTCAGCCTGGAATTTGCCTCTCCCACTGCTAACTATTTAGACCTCGTCCATCTTACAAAGAGTCCGCTACCCTCTTGCACAGAATCATGCCCCCACCGCCCCACCGACTCCCAGAGATTTAGCAATGCTTTCCAAAGTCCAAAGCACATAATTTGGCTCTCAAATTTATGAATTTTTATCACAATTCTTCTCTGCATTACAATTACTAAAGGTAACAAAAATTTAACAGCAGCTATGGCAAAGTCTCCAACTACCGTGAATGCTTTGGCTCTATCCCATTGGCTGAGTACGCTCACTTACTGCCTGATTATGAGATGGGACCATCCTAGATCATAAGGCCCCTCAGATCAGCGTACCTATTGAACTGATCTCCGTAGCATCCAAATTTTAACACAATGCCTTGCACAAAACAGATATACTCACATATGACACTGATCAATTCTAGGCATATAAAAAAAACAAAGTGTACGTATTAGTAAAATTAGGGCAAGAAACTCACAAACAAGCAAACATGTTCAATCCACTGAAACCAATTTTATAATATAATGTGCCTACATTGGTCAATTTTTAAGCACAATTTGTGTAGGGCAAATAATCAAATGATGCAAAATAATCCACTAATCACATTTCCCTTGATAACATCCTGACCTTCAAAATTGAGATAAAAACCAAATAACATCACATTTTCATAATGATTTTGACAAAACAGCTATAACAATAAACATATTGTCAATACATTTTGTCCATTGTCATCTTCAATAAAACAGAACTTAAAAAAAGAAAACTTTTTATGTAAAATGAACTCCTTGAGTAAGTGATATCAACTTCTGGGTACCTGGGTGGCTCAGTCAGTTAAGCATCTGACTTTAGATCTGGTCATGATCTCACAGTTCATGAGTTTGAGCCCCACGTCAGGCTCTGTGCTGAGCTTGGAGCCTGGAGCCTGCTTCAGACTCTGGGTCTCCCTCTCTCTCTCTCTTTCTGTCCTTCCCCTGTTTGTGCTCTCTCTCTCTTTCTCAAAAGTAAATAAACATTAAAAAAAAATAAAAAAGAGAGATATAAGCTTCTAGTTATAAAATAAGTAAGTCACTGTGATGAAAAATACAGCATAGGAAATATAGTCAATAATATTGTAGTAACATTATTTGGTGACAGGTGGTGACTATATTTATCATGGTAACCACTGAGTAATGGATAGAATTGTCAAATCATAATGTGGTACGTTTGAAACTAATACAACACTGAAGGTCAACTATACTTCAATAATAGGATTAATTAATCAATTAACTCCTTGATAGAGCATCCTTGACATCAGTAAAATGAACAGAATCTGAAAATTCCAAAATAAAAAAAAAAGAAGTGATATACAGAAGACAAAAAAAAATTCATATTTAATTTGAAATGTTCTTAGTTTAATTAAAAATAGAGCCTGAAGAAATGGGAAATGTCTAAGAGGTGAGATGAATTTTTCTTCAGGAACAAGTTAATACCTATTATTTGAATTGCGGGAACTCTATTAGGGGCTCCAGAAAAGGAAGGATTATGTCACATTCCATGCTGCAGCCCAGTCCTTATCCCAGGGCTGGTCACAACTAGTGTTCAATTAAGTGTTTGCTAGGTGACATATTGGATTCCCTTCTAACATCTGCTATTACGCTCTAATTGAGGGCCTTCAGGATGGTTTTATATTTTTCTCTTTGCAGGCTGATTCTTAAATACCCTAGTTGGTCAGGGAAAGAGAGAACATGAAATGAGTATTTTACATTGAACACTTAGATATTCTAATCTACAAACCCTAAAGGAGATAGTTAGTTACCCATCATCTACTCCATTTCTTTTTCCTATTTAATAGAAAAATACTTTTAAAAATCTTAAAAAAAAAAAACAAAAACATTTGTCAAAACAGGATAATGAGATTCAGGACTCCAATACTGAGGCTTAGATTTTTTTCCTTTTTAAGTAGGCCCAGCATGGGGCCCAGTGTGGGGCCCAACGAGGAGCTCGAACTCACTGCCCGGAGGCCAAGACATGAGCTGAGATCAAGAGTCAGATGCTTAACCGACTGAGCCACCCAGGTGCCGCTGAGGCCTAGATTTTTATTGGTTTAATTCAGGAAGTCATTTCTGTTCTACACTTTCTCACGGACTTTGCAAAACATGTTCATTTGTCTAAAAGGGACTCATGTGAATCACTGGTAAAGCTATGTGTAAACTATAGATCTGTATAAAATAAACTTGAGATGCGAGTTAAAATGAGATTGTTGTGGTCATTACAGACTTTTGTTATTTTTTCATAAATTGTTATGCTTTTTTAACAACAACAACAAAAACCCACTTCCCATAAGACATTGAGTTGAATCTTATTCTCTTGCCTACTCCCCTGGCGCCTGCTTCCTTGGGTTAACATTATTGGTGATGTGCTTTCACAGAGTCAATTATTTGAAATATTTGTGACTAGAGTTTGGCGTATTTCTATAATGGTAGAGGTTTATTTGTTCTGTCCCATTGAAAATGGAAATTGAGTGATTAAATTAAAGCTTCTAAAGATACTTAAGAAAATAAATGATGTATGGGGATTGTTTTTTAAATACACACAGCCAGGCAAATTAAACCTCATACAAAGTGTGATTCTAATGCCTGCTGCAAAAGCTTGCCAACACCTGGTTTAGGACAATAAATGCGACAAGCCAGTCACTGTATGTGACGTATATGGATACCCACTAACAAACAGTAACACTATTACTTACGTAACACTTAATGAAAACAATGTAGGAAAGGGCTAGATCATCTATTAGGGGTATGGGAGACTTTTGATGTAAATTGGGAAAACACTTGTCACTACAAATAGGAAGTCTAATTGATTTGAACTAATCTTTAAGAGGAGTGGTCTTCTATAGCTCTTCCAAAAAGTGCTTGACATTTTGTCATTCTTGACGAATCCCACTCTTGTATGGAATCCAAATGGCTCTCTTTTATATTCACTTTTAATAATAGCTACAATTTAAGGGATGGTAGTCATGTGCCAAACAGTGTTTGTACTTTACATTGTGCGCTCTTTTAAATTGTGAAAGTTCAACCATTCCTTAGCAGAGACAGTCCACAAGAGGGTTACTATTTTCTACTACAACTTAGGTTGGAACCCCAGAACCTTTGCTTGATCTCCCATTCTGACCCACTGAGCATGAGATTATTCAGCATGAGATTAAAATTTATGAGTCACTGCTATAGGGAAGATGCAACATTACTGGAGAAAATGACTAAGTGGAAAAATAGATTAAAAAAAAAAATCAGAACCCAGAATAAATAGATCTACTCAATACCTAGAACAAGGACATGACTAGCCATTAGAAAATATTTCATATAATGTGCTCAACATAAAGTTTCAACCCCATTAAACATTACTTTTTGCATTGTGTACACTTTAATTCCAAAATAAGAAGAAAAATATTATAAAAACAAACAGTTCAAGGTGATTACTTAAAATTTCTGATATACTTTGAGGCGCCTGGGTGGCTCAGTCAGTTAAGTGTCTGACTTTGGCTCAGGTCATGATCTCACGGTTTGTGAGTTTGAGCCCTGCATCAGGCTCAGAGCCTGGAGCCTGCTTTGGATTCTGTGTCTCCCACTCTCTCTGCCCCTCCCTCGCTCATTCTCTGTCTCTCAAAAATAAATAAACATTTAAAAAAAATCTCTGATACACTTTTGATTTAAAGTATGCATATCTTTGTAGATCAGTTTCCCTTAGAGTGGACCAAGGTGTGCATAAAACAAAGTGCTTGCATGAGTAATCTGAAACCCTCTGGGTGAGGTGGAACACTGCAAGATCTACAGTCTCAAGATAATCTTGCTAATCTGCAAAGAGACACTTTTTCTGGTGTCCCGGATTAGAAAGGAGGAAAAATCCAGTCAAGAAATTATTATGTCTAAAAACAAATTGAACTAAATCTGCTTTGTTTGTTGGTTTGTTATCCTACAAATTGGCTGTTTTTGTTGACTGACAACAAAAGGAAGTGAAAGCAATCTTCTGATCACTCAAAACAAAATATGTACCATAAATTTACCTGGATGACAACACGGAGTTGACCTTATATCTCTATGGTGACAAAAAAAAATCTTGTACGTTAAATTGGTATTTTCCTCTTAACTGCTTAGAATGATTAAATTCTTGGATAACTTAATAATTTTCTCCCTAGTCCCTATCTGTGTATTCTTTTCAACTGAAAACTGTTTGTACAGGTTAAATACTTACTGTAGTTTTCTTCCCCGTATTGTTAGCAATATCACCTATCTCTTACAGAACTATTCATGCCAAACTTCATATAGATATGTCAATTATAAATTTACTTATTGGCAACATTTTGGAAAGTAAGTTGGTAAAAAATAACTTGTCCAAAATATTGTTACCAAAAGGGTACATGACTGTAAATGACTCACATTACATTATGTATTCTATCTTATCCCCTTCCTCAACCTCCTGCCCTCTGCTCCATAATCTGAGATTAACTACTGATTAGTCAGTTCACTAAAATATAAACATATTGACTCATAAGTTTAAGTAAAATACAAAGTAGCTTATGACTGATTCCCTCTTGTGTGACTGATAGGAAGAGGAAAGCAGTATTAGGATGAACACATTTTTATTCACTGACAGTTATGAACATTTATATGAAGATAATTTTAGTTTTGAACTTTAAAATTAAAAGAAAAGTGAAAGTAAGTAATTAAACTTTGAAAAAAGTACGCATGAATTGCTTCTCTATTTACTTGAATACTAGAGTCATATGAAAATCAGTGGGCATTACTTTCACATATGATTACATTGTTTATTCATTTACTCAACAAACATTCTGAAAGCAACATTATAGGCAAAGGCTTTCTGCTAAGTGCTGGGACACCAGGATGACTAAATCATAGCTTAGGTCTAAATGTCATTCAACTTTATGGAGGAGACGGGCATAAGAATAGACAATTACAGGATCAAAGATCAATGACAGCAAAAGATGCACATTATGGTGTAAACCAGGGCAGACTTTGTTAGTAGAAGAGCATAGGAGGAGAAGGAAGCAAGATCTGGAAGAGGGTGAATTAAGTTCAGGGTGTACATAAGTTGATTTGTCTTTGGAATCTCCAGGCAAAATACTGCCCGGGCCCTGCACCTCTGGGCTGTAAGGTGTATTCTCAGGTGCATTCTCTGCTCTCCTGTTAGGACAGCTGTGCCCTAGGATGGTTCCCAGGCTCCCCTGTCCAGTTGGCCTCCAGCTGTATTTGATCAGGCACTGACAGAGGTTGGAGAATGGGAGGAAGAAAGCATCTAGGATATTTCTCCCCATCCTTGTGTATCTCAGTATATATTTCTGGCATTTGCCATTTCTCTTCCTTGTCTCCTGCTGCCTGCAATTCAGGCTTGCCTGGGTTTCCACTCTCACTAGCCTCCAGCTTGCAGGTACAGTAGCTTCCTTCAGCTACCTCCCTAGGTCGGCTATCTCACTGCTAACTGCTTGGTTTCTCAGGAAGACCGGGAGTATGTAATAACTGTCAGGCATCAATTTCCTCTATTTTAAATACTCAGCATGGTTTCCCTTTTCTTGGTTGGACACAAATGCCTGGCACACATGAACTATTGGAGTCTGAATTCCAGGGAGTCCAGAGGGTAAATGTGGGTCTAATCAACATATAGATGAGAAGTGATGAGTTTATGCAGAGAGAGGATGTGCAAAATGATTGGTAGATTGGGGTGGGACCCTGGGGAAAATGGCAGCCAGTAAAAGAAAAGCAGTCTGTGAATGAATCTAAAGAAAAACTTTTAGTAGAACCAGAAAATGTGATATCCACTCAGTCACGAGGAACCTCAGGCATCATTCACATGCAGCGTTTACCTGCTGAGGTTTCCAAAGACAGATCAGGTCACCGGTTAGGTAACAGGATCCTATTTGAAATCCAAATATGGGTTTCCTATCTCTTCATCTACTGTCATTGTGACACCATGCCATTAATCATTCTTTCTCATAGCAGGCAATTCGGCATCATTTTCCCGGGTCCCAGTCCCTTGCTCTTTTCTTGTATGCTATTTGCACCTCAGCTTCTTTTCATGTAAAACCTGTGTATAGTATTATTTGTCTTCACAGGTAATTTTAAGAATTAAATGAGATAACACATGGAAAGTACTTGGAATAGTATAAAATAATTAAGATAGTTAAAATTAGTGACAGCAGGTTCAGTTGAAGAAGGAGAACAGTGCTGTCAGATATTATCACAATATTATGAAAGTTAAGCTAGTCTGTTCACCTTACAAAAACTGAATATGTGTTTGCAGAAGTTCAGGATTTTTTTTTTTTTTTTGCATTTTGTTGTACATTTATCATTTGTTTAATAAAACCAAATTTAATTTCAAATGAGGTTTTCACATTAGAAGTAAGTTCAATCATTATTTTTTTCTCTAAAATGATTTTTATACCCTTAGTTTCTTCTTAAGAATTTCCATTTTAGGGGCACTTGGGTGGCTCAGTCGGTTAAGCATCCGACTTCGGCTCAGGTCATGATCTCACGGTCCGTGAATTCAAGCCCCGCATCAGGCTCTGGAGCCTGCTTCGGGTTCTGTGTCTCCTTTCTCTGCCTCTCTGGCTCTCATACTCTCTCTGTCTCTCTCAAAAATAAATAAACATTTAAAAAATAAAAAAAAGAATTTCCATTTAAGTGAAGTCTCATGTTTTATTTTCTATTTGCATGGTATTTTAACAATTTTTTTTTTCAAATTCAACAAGTGATTTGTTTTTCCTGAGAAGGTCATTGGAGCCTCTCTCCAGTCATCCTCACTCTTTTTTCTCTTTAAAACATTCAGGACCCAAAATTACTTAAAGGTTAAATATAAATAAAGAAGTTGGGAAATGGTTAAATGAAATCACAAAATAATTCTACTTTAATAGAGAACAGAGGAAATGAGGCTGTACCTACCTAGTGGTTTCACCATCAGTACTTAGAAATTTACATTTCTATTCAGAGAAAACCAAACTCAAATGCTTGCGGTGTAACATGTAGATTCTACCAGCATCCAATATTGAAAATTTGAACTTACCTTCAGCGTCTGTTAGTCCCACTCCTACCCCTGGCTGTTTTACAGGCTCTTGCCCATTCTGCCCCATCTTCCCTCTGTTTAAAAAGAAAGTAAAAAGTTATGATCTCCTAAGTGCAAATGAGAAGACCAAGCTCACAAAAATACAATGACATTATATATTCAGACCCGAGATAAATTACTCGAATGGCAAACATAAAGACAGCAAATTGCTCCGCATCGTGTCAATTTTAAAATAGGGGCTTGTTTGTTATTCCTACTTAGTCTGAACATAACACCTCGAAATTCAGTGTCTCATGTGTTGACTCATTTATCAAAGATCAGACTGTCATGAAATTTTCAAATTTTGTTTTAGAATTGGGGGCTTGTGTTTTTTCCCCACGTTTTTATATCTTTATACTTAGTTACGATAACCTATACAAGCCCTTTGGTGAAAAGGGAAATTCTGAATTAAATAACTTACACAAATAATATTGTAATAACACAGATTTTTATTTCACTTAGTGACTTTCAGATCCTGCTTATGTTTTCAGCTGTGTGTAGCATATGGGCTTTTGAAGTCAGACCTCCTGGTCTCTGCTTCTGGCTTCACTATTTCATGCTAGTGTCATCTAAGGTGAATCTACTTAATCTAGTGAATCTATTTCTCCTTTTGGAATATAAAGATAGTAACACTAGATCGCTCCTGGGTATGAGAAAATCACATGGAAAATGCACATAAAGTCCTTAACACAGTGCCTGAAACATCGTAAAATTCAATAAATAGAAAATATTAATAAGCATCACATAACGGCTTTAGAATTCAGCCGGAGTCTACTCCTCTTGGAGTTTCAGCTTCGAACTTTCTGGAAGGCCAAATCAATGAAGAATTCATGATATTTTGAGCACTCTGTGTTCAGAATATTGATAATGTAACAGCCAAAACGCTATAGGCTACTTTGTATTTCTTCAGTCATAGAAAAAGCTACATGGCATAGAAAAGATCCTGGAATTGTCTTTATATGTACTTACGTAATATGTTCTAAAAAGAGGAAATAAAATCCCTTAAGTGTTAAAATGGGTATTTGAACAAAAGAACGCACGCCTTGATACTATACTTGCTAGGCAATAATTCTAAAAGTAGTATTCAGTAACAACTACTTCTTACTTTCACACACAAAAAATATTTGGTTTGTTGAACATGGTGAAAATGTAATTGTACTCATTTCTTAAGAATCCAATTACATCTTACTTGAAAACTGCTCTAAAGATCCTCTAACCATTTTACAGAAAAGGTTCTGTCCATCACGAAAGAGGAATAGACATAAAATCAGAAATCATTTTATGTTGAAAGCCATCACATTCTTCCATTATGACAAATCTAGGTCAGAGGTTTAAACACAAATTTTTATCAAGTATGAAGGACCAAGTACCTGCAAAAATGTTAGAAATCATATATATACCTGTATATAGATAGATAGATAGATAGTCTGCATCTGAATATATACAAAAAGTTCTGATTAGGCAATGCACAAAACTTTAATTTGTGTAATTGCTTCATTGGGACTCAATAAAAATCGACAATAACTGAAAAAAAATAATTGACTCTGCTCTAGTCCAGTCAGAGAGAAAAGCTTCATAAGTCAGCAGCAATCTTACCATGAGCAGTCACTATGACTAGCGGAGGGAACCCAAAAAATTTGTTGCTGAGTCAAGCTCAAACGAAAGGGAAAACCATTTTATCTGACAGATGAGAGTACTGAAAAATTACTGCCCTATATATGCCTAGGTTTAACAAAATAATGAAAATATTTAGCAACAGTAATAAAAATAAAGTTTTGGTAATTTTTTATTTGACCTCGAGTCCTAGGTTTTGAATTTTAATGGTGATATTCAACTGCAGTCTTTGTTTCTAATGAAAACTGATTTTAACGTTAGGTCCATAGGCTTAAGTTTTAGAGGCATTTCTAAGATTATATAGAAGCTTGTGTGGCGTTGTGAAGCTAACAAATATGAAGGAAATGTGACTGTGGGTCACATTTGAATGAATGTAATGAACATATGTATGTACATTCATACATAATGAATGTAATGACTGTGGGTTATGCAAGGGATGCAATTTTTTTGAATTCCCAGGAAATAATCTTCATCTCAGAACATGCTGACTACAATTTATAATTTATATTTGTTAATCACAAAATAGTTATTAAACTGTTTTTAAAATTTTATTTTTATTTATTTATTTATTTTGAGATAAAGAGAGAGAGAGAGAGAGAGAGAGGAGAGAGAGAGAGTCCTAAGCAGGCTCCACACCATCAGCATGGAGACTGATGCGAGGCTTGAACTCATGAACCCTGAGATCATAACCTGAGCCAAGAGTCAGAAGGTTAACTGACTGAACACCCAGGCACCCACAAATAGTTACAGAACTCTTATGTTAGCCTAAGCAATAATTGTGTTAGACACAGAAGAGTGTATAAAAGAAATACCAAATACAGCTTCTTACGTATATCCTGTAATGCTTTAGAGGAGAGAATTTTTCTTTGGGCTCATATGGCAAATCAATAGTGTCCTAGGCAGTTTTTAAAGGCTTCGATTTGTAAGAAACAGGAAAATGGGAAAAACAAAACTGGAATGTGGCATATATGTAAAAAACACATACTCTATTTCTACTTCAGATATTCAGATATTAAAGAAATAATGTGGTTTTTCTCTGGAAGTTATAACTTCATCAGCAGTGTTAAATTATTTTGAAATGTAAGGATAAATAGGAAGTATATTAAGTGATGTGTGGTTAAAAAATTACAAATTCATATGACATTCATAGCCTAGAGAGAGAAATGTAATGAAGATGCTGACATTTTCTCCCAACTGGATCATCAGAGGCAGATAACTAATGAGATCAGACTCCTTTTAGAAATAATTTCCAGGGACCCCTGGGTGGCTCAGTTGGTTGAGCATCTGACTTCAGCTCAGGTCATGATCTCACAGTTCGTGAGTTCGAGCCCCGCGTCAGGCCTCTGCTGACAGCTTGGAGCCTGGAGCCTGCTTCTGATTCTGTGTCTCCCTCTCTCTCTGCCCCTCCCCCGCTCATGCTCTGTCTCTCTCTCTCTCTCAAAAATTAATAAATGTTTAAAAAAAGTTAGAAAAAGAAATAATTTCCAATAAAAAAAGAACTGATTAAACATAAATAACTATTGAATCCATAGCCTAAGTATAAAAAAAAAGGCAAAAGATATGGACAAGTGATCCAATAAATTAAAAAAATTGAAGTTGGAAAAATATAACTTGCAAATCACAAAATAAACCCACTTCTTACTGTACGAACCCATGCCCCCATTATTTTGCTTTTGTAAGTTGAGCCGTTATCTAAATATTAGAACTATTCTGGAGACTAAAAGGAAAGATTTATGAAAACCTTGACATTAAAACAAAGAGAAATCGAATTTCTGCACCCAGAAATGGCCACACTCAACGTGGAGAAAACGAAGGAGATCCTTTAACCAGGGTCCAGATCAGGGGTCTGCAAAGTCTGTAAAGGACCAGAGAGCAAATGATTTGAATGGTCTCTGTTGCAACTGTACTCAAGTCGGCCTCTACAGCCCAGAAGTACCGGGCAACACGTGAGTGAATGGGTGTGGCTTCCAATAAAACTTTATTTGTGGACGCTGAAAGTTCAATTCGTATAATTGTCATGTGTCACAAAGTGCTATTCTTTTTCTCCTTCTCCTTTTTTCTAAACATTTAAAAGTGCAAAGTTTTAGTTCACAGGCCTTACAAAACTAAGTGGCAGGCTAGATTCACCGGGACCTAGATCCTGGAGATGTGTGACCCAAAGACGTTCTTGAGAACCCAGAAAACTAGTTGTCAGGGAGGAGAAGGAAAGGGCTGAGGTTGAGATTTTGATATTGAAACAGATATAACCTACATATGTGTCTTAGATACTGCTAATCTTTGCCACCTCCATGACTAAACCCAGGGTAACGCGTTCTGAACACAACCTGTTTTCATTTTGCATTCGGTTTATGGTATCATCTTCTTGAGGCTTCACCTGTTACAAATGAACTTTAATCCAAGATTACCTACCGGGGACCTATGTATTGCTTGATATTTGTTCTAGAAAATAGGAAAACGCTTCAAAATCTTCCATTTTAACTGTGGTAAGATTTATCATTGAAAAGTCTATATGAGGAACCCAATAGGTTACCTATTTCAAACATGATATATGTGCTTTTAAATATGTTTAAATCTCCTTTGGTTCAAAGTCAATTAATCTAAGTTTATCTCAAATACCACTAACGTTTGTGTTTGGTCATTGTGTGATTAAAGCCTCAAGCCGCTAGTAGGGCTGGACTTAATTTAGTTATTATTTTAGCAGGTTTTTTTGTTTTGTTTTTGTTTTTGTTTTCACTAAGTACAGATTGTACTTATTAAACAGTCCCGGAAGTGACCAGCATTCATCCTTGGAATTAACTAAATGAATCCAACCTTTCCTGAACAGTCTCTTTTCCACGTAGGCACACACAGCTGAAGTGTTTCAGGGACAGTGACTCAGAACTGGATAATTATCTACTTATTTCCCGTTAAGTGTTAAGAAAAGCTTACTCATGATGCTGTTAACTTTGTAGTGGGGGAAAAAAAATAAAGCAAGAAAGCATAAAACCCACTTACATCCTTGGAATAGGAAATAGATTAGTCTCCCCTGCAGTGCCGCTGCTTCCTTCACTGTCCACGCTGTACCCGCTGCCAAAGCTGCTGCCAGAGGAGCCAGTAGACACGGAGCTTTCTGCGGGGCGGTGATTGGTTGGCTTTGCTGCATGGTGTGGGAAGAGTCAACACCACAGTCAATCCATGAAACTCCCAGCGGTCTCCAAATGCACAACTCTACGTTTTCTTCATTGACATGGATAACGACACAGCTCTAGCAAGAACTCCACACTTCTTCACCTGCCTTTCAATTTCTTTCCCTTAACCAATAACGTGCTGTGGTAACACTAAGTACTTGCATATTTTCATTGGAGATAAAGAAAAAAAAAAAGCCCCTCAATGATGTCCAGACTTAAACCATCAGATGTTTCGAATGAGTTACATAGTAACTGTACCATGACTGTTATTGTTGTTTCTACTTGTGGCTTATTTGTACAGTATTGCAATAATGACAAACAAATAAGAATTTTGACTATTTCATGGAGAAAGGAGTTTAGAAAGACTTGGGTTGATAGAAATAGCAGGGTAAGGGAAAATTGCTTAATTATTTTCCAGATTCACCAATAATCTGTCTTTCTCCTGAGAAGTAAAGATGCAGAGTAGAACAGATGATTTCAAGAAGAGGTTGGAGAATTCTGTGCTTGTTTCTGTGTATCTCTAACAACTGTCTCTAGTGGGGTTGTAGATTTGAAGACCTTTGTTTTCCCTTCGGCATTTCTTCATTTATGATTGGGACTTGTTTCAAAAACTTCTTGCGTTTGATCTTGTGGATACAGGAATCCTTATTCCCACAGAAACATTCTAATTTTGTGTTGTATAATGCAGTGGGAGCTTAGTACCAAGACTGTTAGTGGAGTTCTAGATTAGAGGAGATTTGGGGGGGAAATTTTGATGCAAAAAATAAATAAATAAACAGAAGAGAAGGCAAGTGGTTCCTCTTTTATGGAGAGAAGATTTTCTAGGCAAATTTTAAAAATTATTATGTCTTCTGCCACATGGTCAGAATATAAGAGCATGAGCTTTGATCATACGGACGGGATTTGGAATCCTAGCTCATTCTGGAGTAAACTTAAAAGGTCTCAGCTTTTGCATTGGATAATAATGGGTCAGTAATGCATATCTCGACTCATAAGATTGTGACCATGAGGAGTGAAATGAAGCAGGACTTCGGTTACTTTCTCTCCCTCATCTTGTGATTTTATTTGTCATACCCCCAACCTCTTCTTCAGGGTTTTCCTATCAATCGCTGCTCCCTAGTATCTTCGAGTATACCTAGTCCCTGACAATGACTTTGCCTTGATTCACATTCTAAGGTAGAAAAATACTTAGAGTCTCTTTCTTCCATAAATACATCCCCGTTCAATCAGGAGTTTCTTAAGCAGTTGGATAGATCCACACTACTGGGTGAATTGTGGATACTCATGTAATGATTCTCAGATACCTACATTTTTATTAAAGAGATGTATACAAACACAGTGACTCTCAATCTGGTGGGATTTTAGTCAAACCAATATATCCAAATTAAGTGAAAAATATAGACATTTTGAGGGAAACCTCTCGAGGACAGGAAATACACCATCAAGGTAACCAGGAACAAGTCTTACAAAGGTTCTCCCCAATTGCCACCACTTCTTCCATTTTGGGACAACAGATTCTCTAAAGCCATCAGAAATTGTTATAATATATATTCCAGTGATAGCACTTTCTCAGAATAAGGAAATAAGGAAGAAATACTTGTCAATAATATATCAGACGTCTATAAATTGGGAATAGCTATTTAGAAAAAGTCTTGAATATTGTTAAATAGCCAGTCACCAATGAATTAATAGTACCCAATAGAAGTAGATTTGAGGAAACAGAATGATAGTTATAATGCTTGATATTTTCTTCAACTTATGTAGAAGAAACCCAGATGGTGTATTTAGTGTGAACTTAGAACTTTTTAAAAGGGTAACAAAAAATATAAAGGATATAGGACTATGATAAAATTATGAACTTTTGTAAAGTAAATTAAACTGTATAGTCAACCACATGATGAGTCAGATTAGTCAACTGGTTGTAAACAAAGGAAAGCTGCCATACTTTTTGACTAGCATTATATAATCCAGTCGAGGCTATTATTAATATTTTTTTAGTGTGATATTGAATGAAACACTTTAATTTCAACTGAAAAATCTCTACATACTATTTCCAAAACAAACCTTAATTAATATGCACTAATTTTTAAATCCATTTATTTTTACTAGATTAAAACAATTTTCAACCAAGAGCAATCTCACAATGTATCAAAATAGCTATTATAGCAAGACTGTCTTATTTACATTTCAAAATATTCAATCTTTTCTTTGGGAGCTTTGATTTTACCTGATGCAATTTCTAGTTCTATTCCTCTTCTGGGAAATTTGAGATGTGTACAGAATGTGAAACAACAAAATAAGAAGAAAGGAACAAGGCTAGAAATAAATTTAAGGAAAGAGTTTTTCATCTTGTCTAGGTGAATAGAAATCTCATTCGGAAAGCCTGTGCAAGTGCTGTAGATTTACATGCAAACAAATAATATTTTATAAGAAATATAAAAAAAAAAGAAAACCAAATGTAGAGAACATATACATATATTGGAATAAGTCTAAGTCTACCGAACATATTTGCAAAACACAATTATGCGTAAGTTTGAGTCTAAAAACATTTCGGGCAGTTAGACATTAGGTGAATAATTTAATGAAATCGAGATGTTTGGCATTACCTTAAAAACACACCTGGTGCTTTTATTCTTAACCTGGTAGGTAAGTGTAGGGTACAGAGAGTCTGACATTTGGTAGTTTCTAAAAATGAATTCAATGAAAAACATAGAAGAGATCTCTGCTTTATACTGGGCTCTATCTACAGAGCATAAAATGCAGTCAACCATACAGAAATGCAGACGTTTTGATCAACGGGTACTAAGAATCCAAGTATTTTAATAGTTCCTTATCAGATGCTTGACACAGTGAGTATATTTACTAATTTCTTTCTCTCAAAACAGTCTCCAAATAAAAATATATCAATTCTGTTACACTGAGCTAAACCTGCATTACCTGAAACATTTTGATGAATAAAGTGCTTTTACGATTTAATATCAGAGGCTAGAGCTTATGTGATTTCAAGAAATCTCATGATTTTAGTCGCATTCTTCAGTTGGCCTCTCAAAGTCCTTTATCATCTGCTTCTTTCCAAATGTATCTCCCATCGTTCTCCTTTGTATGCTTTTCCTGGAAGCCCACTTAGACCACACACTCTGGCTCCCTTTGGTTTGGCTTTTTTTTTTTTTTTTTCCTCCTGAGCTGTAGCTGGGCCCTTTCTCTTTGTTTGTTATGCCTTTCTCTGCCCGTCACTTTCTCATACCTAAATTATACTTGTCAGTAAAGGCCCAGCTCGGATTGCACCTGCTCCATGTATTTTCCTCATCTTCCCAACCAGAAGCGAACTCTTCTATATCCATATTCACAAAGCACAAGACCACAGGTCTGTTATTGGCAATTACCACTTTCTATCTTTGGCTGTATTTGTTACTTTCAGGATGTTGGAGGCCGAGCCTGTGTTTTCTCCATGGTAGCCTTCCTAAAAGCTTATGCTGGAACTATGCTGAGGCAATAATGAAATAAATTAATAATTCTTTCCCTTAACTACATAACAAAACCATCTGAATGATTTAGTAGATATTTTACTTTTTATCCAGCTGTGTGCTCTATGCAAATCATAAATCTCTTATGAACCGCACCGCTTAATGTGGGAGGATTTTTTCCTTCATGTTTTGTCAAGGAAACTTTGGGCAATGCAAATTTTTTGTAGCTTTAAAAACAGAGATGCAAATTAATCTATCGTGCTATATATAGAAAACACAATCACTCAACTAGATATTTGTTTTCCCAATCCTTCCAAAAGTGGCTTCATTGAAAGAAATATTTAATGATAAGATTCTAAACACGGGAGCACGTAGTTTGGTGAATTTCAGAGAAAGAGTTCATAACAGAACACGGCTATTTTATCAATGTATTTAGATTGGGAACCACCAGAGGGTGTTATCACAGACATTAGTACTTGTGCTGGTTCTACTAAATCTCGATGTACAGACAGCTGGAGAATTCTGGTTTCTACTTAAATATAAATATATTTTAAACCAATGCCATTTTTAAATAATATTTTAGAATATTAAAACAAATATGACTTTCCATAGTTTTATGATTTCAAAAGTAACAATTTGAAAACAGTCTACCTTTGCTTTCTTCTTCTCTTTTAATCAGCGTGTCAGATAGCATGGACCTATTATGCTTGACTATATTATGTGCCTGTGTCTTACACATGAGAAATGTTCATTTTACAGAGGAACTGAGATTTATTTAATAATAAGATGGATATCTGGAGCCTACATTTTTGTGTCTACTGTCTTTTTAAACTCCAAATTTCACTGTCAAGTACCAACAAGGAGAAAGAATGTACCACATAAACAGATGATGGAATAAGCCCACTCCCGTGAGAAGGTTCCTGTACCCTAGAGGAATAAATCCTACAGTTTTAAATCATTTCTGCTATTCAGTTATTGAGGGGGCATTTCAACTAAACATATTTTATCTTCTGTGAGGCAGTTCAATCTGTTTTAAATTATTTTTTGACCTCTTCATTTTCTTCAGATGCTAGATGGTTAGACATCATTTTGTTTTATTACTCCACTGTGGCTAACCTTAATTAAACCTGGTAGTGTTTTTTTGACTGCACATCTGTCTTCAATTAGTTTGCTCGGTTGGTTCCCCCCCCCCCAACTATACCTAAAAATGCAGAACTATCACTGTACCTACCACACGATGGCAGCACTGTGCTCACAGTCCGTGGATCAGAATTGTAGCCTTGACTTATTATATAATTGTGGACCCAAGGAAATTAAAAAGCTGGTAAGGACTCTAGAGATAGCCCACTCCAGAACCATCATTGCGCCTTTAGAAAACCTAAGCCCTGAAAAGGTTGATTTGTTCCACGTCACACACTAATAAGAGAGAGTAAAAACTAAAAGGGGCTAATCCACTTTTCTATCATATTCAATTGTCTCAGGCTGAGGTTGTGAGCTCCCTGCCTACCTCAGGGTCAGTGCTTGGGATGCAGTAGATGGCCTTGCTGCCTGTGATGGTCTGTCACTGGTTTTATGTCCTTGGTCCAACTCACAGTTATATCCAAATATTTTAGGAATCATTTCTAATGGTAGTCTAGAATTTCCCAAATTACTTGGTTGACACAGTATTAATATTATCTTCATAGATATAGTCTATAGGATGTGTGGAGTTAAGAGAACACAGTCAATAGTTATTTTGTTTTTCCCGCAGTTTAATGACGGAACTGACGTATTTAGAGTGCATATAGTGCACTTTTGCTAGCTTTACCTTGGTGGGACATTACTTTGGTGACCTTTTCTACTTTCTCCCCACTGCCTATCTTTTGCTCTATTTCTCTATTATTATTGCTGTTGTTTTTCTGATTGTTATCTTTACTAATGAGATTTTGCAGTTTTACCTCGTTCGTTGCTTTGCTTTGCATGCAAACCTGAAAAGGTCAGGTTTTAAGTTCCATTGTTACCAGCATTATTTGTTAGGTTTTCCCTTGAATTAGGTCCAGTCACATTTTTTATGTTCCCTCTGACAGATTAGGAGTATTAAGATGACATGTGGCATCGTACGAGGAGTTTAGAAAGTTAATATTTTTAATGTTACCTCAGTATATTCATTATCTGATTTGGAAAAATTCTAAAGAACCCAGCCCCCACCCCAAATGGGATAGGTAGTTTCAATGCAGCTATTTGTAGGAGCTTCCACATATTTCCAAGTTCTTACAAAGGAAAGTGCTGAAAATGGATAACTCAGACTTCTATGGGTCATTTGTTTAAAATGACAGATTACTGATACATAACAAACCATGAAAAATGGAATGTTTTCCTTACAAAAATCACAGTCTGTCCCTTAAGATAGTCCATATTCACTTAGTATCTTCTTTCAGAGAGGAAGGAGATGCGATGCCTCTTATCTATTAAGTCCCAGGAAAGATAGTAAAGCTTAGTTATGTTCACCTCTTCCTTCTCCACCCACATTGGCCTTATGACTGGATTTCCAAGACATTTCAATATAATCAATTCAGTCTGTTTTTAGCTAATGCTATCAGTAATTTGCAGGTGTTTTCCATACTTACTAATAATTCATTCTCTAGCATTAATAGGATTAATGATTACTTCTGGAAACAGAAGTATAGTATGTAACTTCAATATAACAGGTGTTTGGAAATGAGAGTAAAGCTCGGCTAATAACATCATAGGATTTTTTTCTTACATAAATATATGTGATGGCTTAGTATGCTACAGCTTTTGTATTTTTGCTAGAATGTTGCCTTTTAAGTGCGTCTTCCTTTTATAAGGTTTTTGGTTCAGAACGAGTTTTAGAAGAAATAAAATATTTAACTGTTTAATATTTAAATTAAATACATTAAATTAACATCAACTTTTTAATATTTAAAATAAGTACAATTCAAGTGAGGACCAAAATATCCTAGTAAATAATGGAAAAATGTTCAATCAAGATATCATAAATGAAAATTTTAAAAATTACTTGACCTGTAATAAATTTAGGCTATAATTCTAGCTGTGTCCATAGAGATGGAATCGACAAAGAAATTATTAAGTACCAAGTTTTGGTTTTGCGCTAAAATATGCTAACATAATTGTTATGTTTTTTGTCTTTAAAAAATCATATTTGGAAAGGAGAATTATATTTGGGAAAGATTCAAGATCTGAATTAAGTTCTCAAGAGCAACTCTTAATTTTTCAATATCCATTTAATTCTGCTTTGAAACGCCAATATTCTCTCTCTCACAGTTGGCTTGCAAAACATGCAGGATTGTTTGAGTGGAAAGTAATTGAAAAATAATTAGTTTTGAAAATGTTCTTACATAATCCTCAAATTGATAACTTAGATCATAAATACTTAGATAACAAGAATATCATCTTTATATGGAATCCAAATAGTTTGATTTATATAAAACTTTTGCCTAAAGCAGTCTGATTTATATGACTAACGTTACAGCAAACACTATTGTTTTGTATATCATTCAAATGTAGTCAATAAGCCATAGAATAAAGAGGAGTTTGGAGAATTATTTGATCAATGCATATCTAGTCCTATGGGAACTAACCTCTCTAGTTAATTTCATTACCTTCTCTCTACCTTCTCCAAATAGATCATTTTCAAATACTTTCTTTCCTCCCTGCAGTTAGCTATATCCCAGCAGACTGTAAAGATTATTAGTGAGAACTAGAGCCAGGACAAATAAAAATGTAATTAATTATAATTCCAGATATTTCTAAACATAAGGATGTTTGGTTGAATATAAACTTAAGTCAATGACTATGCAATTTTTTCTTTTTCAATCTCATTTGAGCCAAACTCATGCTTTTTTAATTCTTCATAATTCTTCCCAGATATCTAATTGGTTATTCAATAAATAGGAATGGGGGATTTCCTGGGATAGTTATTTTCATCTGTTTTGTTCACTCTAGTATCACTAACACTTTGAAGAGGTTCTGGAACATAACATTCATTTAAAAAATTATATATGAGTGTGCATAAATGATGTAATATATATATAACACAATTAATATTTTCTACAAATGGTAAATATTTTCAGAATTCTTTTTTAACTTTAATTATTTAAAAACACATTAAATCCTTGAAAATTAAGAATCAAGAAATAGGTTAAGAGATAAAGAACTTAATTTTTTTCTCAAATTTGAATCAAATTTGAATCAAAATTGATCATCTTCAGTTTTTCTGACACCAACAAAATTAATTTGAACTATATAAGACCAGTAATATAGATGATACAAAAGAAGATAAAAGGAAACAATTTATAAACAATTGTTGTTCCAATAAACTTTTTGTTTGAGATAAGGATGCAAATAAAATTTAATCTACCTGTGTAATACTCCCTCCGACTCTACCTTAGGTTAGCAACAGCTTGATTAAAGGCAACTTACCAGCAAATTTTGAAAGTAGGAAGTAACAAATATGGATATACATTCATAATTTAACTGAAATCAAGCTCAATAAAATAGTGTAAATATAAAATGAAAAATTGTCATATGTCAATCTTAATTATAACTTAACATAAGTGACAAAGGAAAGAAGGGATTCTGAAGTATAAGAGATATAAAGCATAGAAAATTCAGAGACAAATATGATAATTCTCTTTTAGAAGACAACTCCAGTCACCCACTATCTTTGGCTCCTGGAAAAATTATGATTCTGCGTAGGGATAGATCAGTGGCTCTTAAACGTTTTGATCCCAAGAGTGCTTTTACATTCTTAAAAAATATTTAAGTTCTCAAAGAACTTCATTTTATGTGAATTATATCTATCAATATTTATCATATTCAAAATGAAGAAAACTTTAAAAGAAACAGTAGACAGGCACATATTCTATTAGCCTTCAAAACCATGATGTTGTCATACCTCATGTAAATGCAGGAAAACCCCACAGTTACATGAGAAAGAATGAGAGGGAAAAAGACAAATAACATTTAGTATTCTTGTATTTGACCTTGTAACCCCCTGAAAGTGCCCCTAGGACACACATGGGGAAATCACTGGTCTAGATCTGCCATAAGAAACATGAAGTACAAACCATGAAAACGAGAAGAACCCAATTAGCATCAGCTATTTTTGACAGTCATCTTAAACCACTATGCACATGGCAATTATTCTATGGTAACTTTCATTTTTTATTTTATGCTTCTACCGAAAAATACCAAGCCTTTAGGAAAGTGAGCCTTTCCTAAGAAGATTTATTCTTTTTATCCTCTCTAGCTTTGGAACTTGTTCAATCCAGAACTTCACAACTGTACAGAGTAGGAATGAATTAAAAACTATAGCTATCAAAAAATGATGCTTGTCTGTTACATTTTTGCCTAAAAAGAAACCTTTATGGTATGCAGAAACCTACAATAAATAATGCTATTTTGCAGGCATAAAATTATGCACATTCTTCCAAAAAAGGTTTTCTCTACATGAAGTCTTTGATTTTCTGGTATGTCGATAGTTGGATGAAGCCAAAAGAATGATTCAATAGTTATTTACTTTATGAAATGTCCTCAGTAGTGAGAATGCTCTACAATAAACTAAAAGTATGTAATAGATACATAGAGAAAAAAAGTTTCAAATATATATTATACATTTATATATTTACCCACTTTTTATACCTCTTTGTATAGATTCCAAATTCATTTTATATAAAGAGTAGGGTAAAATTATAATGTGACCTATAGAACTTCAAATAATGTGGTTTTGAGTTTGAAATACGTTCATGAGGAAAAGTGGATTTTGTTCCTGTGCTCTTTCAAGAATAAATATAGCAGAGGGGCTCAGTCGGTTCAGCATCCGACTTTGGCTCAGGTCATAATCTCATGATTTGCGAGCTCAAGCCAGCATCAGGCTCTCTACTGTCAGCACAGAGCTGGCTTTGGATCCTCTGTTCCCCTCTCTATTGGCCCCTACCCTGTCTTCTCTCTCTCTCTGAAATAAACATTAAAAAAAAAAAAAAAGAATAAATATGGCAGAAATTATAATCCAATGTTTTTCTTATGTTTTTTTTAAAAAGGGTCCCGTGCTCCTGACTTTACTAAGTATTTTCTTCTTAAACATTTGTTTTTCTTTGATTTGTAATATCAATATTTTGATGAGATACTGTTCAAGTTACTAATTTAATTAATTTTTATCCTTCAGTATCTTTACAGAAATCTTTGCCTTTCAGTATCTTAAAATACACCGAGGTATAAAGCTATGGTTATCTACATTAATCCTATTCACATATCTAAACGACTCAACACCCCGATCAAAATTCTGCATTTCTGATACAGTATGTTTTCATTTAAAATCAGTAAGTATTTCTTTTGGCTCCTCAAGGATTAATTGTATATTTACATGTTCAACACAGCAATGAAATAAAAAGAAAAGAGGGTATTTCCAGAGTCTGGCTCAGTACACATTCCTTTCGTCCTATCCCATTCACTAATTCCACCCCCCACTTCCCAATTATCTTGCACAATGGAGAATGGGTGAAAGATCATGGTTTTAGATAATGTAATACATGCGGATGAAAAGTGGAAAAAACCAAGTAATTCGTGGATAGGTATCTGGATTTAGGCAAGACTGTCACGTGGCCAGATGGTGCTTTGGCATTCCTCTGCCTCTCCTTAGGTGGCATTTCCCGTGGTTCCATGATCCCTCCTACCCAGGTGATAACACCCCCAGCCCCATGCTCATATTGTACCCTCTGTCCAAGGTCCCGCACTGTGTCCCCATCAGCCTTCTCATGCTTCATGCTTCTCATTTCTTTCCTCCATCAGCATTTACTTGCCTGTCTCATTTCCTCAGGGTCCTGCTCCCTGGTGGTAATTTGATAAATTAACTTTTTGAAAATAATTTCTTCAAGCCTAAGTAGTTTGCATTTAAAAAATTAAGTTTAACTTTGTTAAAGATGTGTCATAAGTAGCATTTAAGGGACTGTGGCATGTTACAATTAGATCATGTATTATTAATCACATCCAATTATATAGGCCCAGAGCTATATCATTTGACTAAGGTGCAGAAGTACCGAAATTAAGTTTGATACCTAGATGGGCCATTTGGTCTTGGAATTCATGGCAGATGAAATGGACATATAAATCCCCAGTGTGAACCAGACATGTGGATGGCTCAGTGCAGACCCATAGCAATTACTGGAAAAGAACAAAAGTACCCAGTGATGGTAGATCAGCGGATTCATCTTTGTGAATAAATATCCATAACCAAGAGACTGTGTCTCATGGTCAGGGCTATACATTTACTCTCTGTGACTTTGCATGTATAGCAGAGAGATTTCTGGCAATAAATGTCAAATAACTACTGAAAGAGTTGAAAATGCATCATCAATCATTCTATGAAAATCTGGCATCTCTTAAATAAAACAAAACTTTAGAAGAGCATTTTGATCTTTACAGACAACAAGGAAAACCCTCACCCCCAGAGAAATAAGCACAGAACTTTGAAAGCTGAAATTATACAATTTGATCCCCTCAGATTTTGTTGGATGCTTGCTGTGTTCACATCATTACAGTTTCAATTTTGTTTCCATTGTAAACTACCCAAAGTTGTATTTCAGCTTTTTTACATGAACACATTGAAATGAGGGATGCAAATCTGTTTTTATTAACCTCTTACATACGTGAATGAAGACTTCACTTCCCAATGAACTCACTTTGATTTCTCTTCTGATTTCTCCTTGACTTCCTTTTGGACCCTGTCCTTCCCAGAAACAGAGAATGCTAAATTCTTTCTGACCAAAAGGAACCATCAACCTCCAGTCAGAAGAGAATGGGACACTGATTAGCTACCACCTTCTGTAACCAACAATCCCTTCTACTCCCAGTGCCCACCCAGCTTCCCAGCCCAGCCACCCCCTGCCACTTGCCCAAGAGAGCACCTCCCACAGAGTGATGGCTTAGAAAGAGTTCACCATGGCAACGTGCAGATATGAAACTCTTCTTTGACAGCTGCTGAAAGTGAGCCTGACTGAAAGCGGAGTTTCCAGCAGTGAGGTCTGTGGAAGTAGGTTTCAGGCTATTCTCCTATAACTCGGCCACACTTACGAATGCTTAATCTTAATTCCCTTGCACAATTTACTCCATGGTTCATCTGCTCCCCTAACCTCTCCAACCCATTCCAGTGGCCCTTAACTCATTGCCCGGGGCGGAGGGACATTTCTCTTCAGCCTGTAGTACTGGTTCTAAAGTTACAACTCACCTAAAATCTTAGTAGCAAGCAAAAATAGCTCAGAAATTTCAAAATGCACTTAAAATGTGATATATTTGGGGTCAACTAAGTTCATGTTTAAGGTTTAAGGAATGCTTCCATTTGTTTTAGTTTGAGCATGGTTTAGAGAAAACTGTTTTCTAAAACTCTGCTCTTTGGTTGCTCCCACCTTCTGAAATGGCACAGCTTGTGTTCAGCCAAACCAACTGGCTTGGAAAAAAACCCATTTGCAGGGATTTCTAAACACAAAAGAGTTGTTTAGGCATCAGGATTATCTGGTGCAATCTGTCTAATCTTTCTCTTCAGGTTTCCCAGCGTGCACCTAAACCCCGGAGGGAGAAAGTTCTCTCTGGCTCACTCCATAATTCTTTCTTGACCCATATTTTATGCTACTCCAAGCAAAAACCTGCTGAGAGGCTCACAAATATATATATATATATATATATATATATATATATATATAT
>NC_064816.1:83371931-83441572 GCF_023721935.1 Panthera uncia
ACACACACACACACACACACACACACACACACACATATATTTGAACGGCTCTTTAGGGACGATTTTGTCACCCTTGATAGAAACGATTACAGATGTACACAGAGCCTTACAGACTCTGCTTACTGCCACACTGGGCTTATGCATGACAGGGTTTTATTTCCTTGTTTGTGGCAGCTTTACTCTCAGCCTTCAGAAAAGAGGGTCATGTAGGTACAGTAAGTCTAAATTGTACTCTGCCATCATTTCTAGCAAACTCTAATCGTTTGTAAGAAGTGGAACAATAAATAACATATATGTAAATGACAATTGTCTTTATTGAAAGAAGAGTTTGATTTCAAAGGAGACAAAGTATTAAAAAAGCAAAGGTTTAGGCCTCGTAGCAAGGGTCAGGTTGCCAATTCTAGGAATTTCTGGGTGTGTATTCTACCCGTGATCCTAGCCATCTCTCTGATTGCTCACTCAGAAGAAAGGGATAAGGTTATCTTCAGTGAAGACCTCGTCTACTAGGTGTGATCAAATGAGAAGATGGCTGACAACATACTTGGTATAATGTGAAGAACTATTCAAATGAAGGGCAGGATTATCAGAAAGCAGATGGGACTATATGGACTCCATTGTGAGGTTTGAAATGGAAGGCTTTTATCTGAATACTTAAAATTAATAATACTTATGTATGCGGTTAGAGAATAGGAACTCGTTGGCTCTTCGTACGTTTACATCTCAGACCAGTTTTTCTAAGCTTTCAACTAATGGCACAGCATTTTATATAATTCGATCCGATAGCATGTTTACCACTAGTTGTTTGGCAAAATGCATGGCTGAATTATATTCTTGGTGCATTTACGGTAGCAGGGAAATAATTATGTTTCACAAAATAGGGCACTTTCTTTATCGCCTGCTAATACAAAATTGAACAAGAAATGTTCACCACGGCATGTTGTCTTGATTATTTCAGTACAGAATGACTTCAGTATTCAGTCACGGCACCTTAAATGTATATGAATATCTGTTACAGCATTATTCAAATAAAGGGAACTAAAAGCATTTTGCTATAGATTTTAACCATATCTAGAAAAAACTCAGACAAAATATTCTATAGCAATACTTAAATCACGATCATTAAAAATAGAGTGTGAAATAAGGGAAGCATTTGACTACTGTGACCTTTATCATTATGGACTATCTGAAGTAAGAAAATGAGTAACATTAAGAAATCTACTGAACTTATCTGATGGAAGAAAAAGTCACAGGTGGGATTTTAAGTACTTTTGGAAAGTACTGGTAAGCTAAGTAGAAAAGGGTAACCGTGCAGAGGTGGTAATCACCAGGCTAATTTAGAAAACATCACTATGTTTTATGCCACAGGTACTTTCCACTGTCCCAAAATATCTGATTCGTTGGAACAAGAACCTATTATAAACTTTGGTTTTCAGAGAATAAAGAGAAATGCAATAGGAAAGTATAAGGCTTGATTTTAATTTGGTGACAAGTAGAGAATCATAAAATCAAGTACTTTAGAGCTAGAAGGGACATAACGGGGCACTAGTATCCTATTAAAAAAAACAACCTTCATTTTATCAATGTTTTTGAACTCAATTCAAAGACAATTTTATAATCACCCTCATTTGATTTTTGTCACTGGCACTAGCACTCTTTCTTGGGAAAAACTGCAGGAATGCTGGGATCAAGTTAGGGATGGATGCAAACTTGCTTTCCTTTCTGAACACAGCTATGGAATCAAGTTTACATACACCCCCCCCAGAGCGAGGGCTCATGGGATTTGTCTTCCTCCAAACAGAAACCTGGGAAGACCACAGAGTAGATCAGATGTTCGAGCAAGACATAGCAGAAGCATCACTGAGCAGCCCAGCCCCTATCACTTACTTACATGTTTATGTACGCTTGGTGCTTATTTGGCAGTAATTTTCCACCTAGCTAATAATGTTTCAGACATAAAACTTTGTTCTGCTCCCCACATGGTCTATCATTAGAGATCTCGCTAGCAATGGAACAAGAACTATAAATACTCTATTGCAAGGAATCAAATGAGAAAGCAAAAACTGACACACTCATTTTAAGCTGCATCATATAACAATGGCTCAGAACCCAGTAGTTTATGAATGAAATAAAGATACTTTATTTATTACACAGGCACTTGGATATTCACATGCCCAACACATCTGATACACTTAACAACTATGGAAACATGAGTGGAAAATCTCTGTTTGTAGGATCAAGAGAGAACTTTCACCATGTAAAGGTGAATTAGTGCATTAACAATTTTTCCCTTACTTTCCTCTAAGAATTTCCAAAATCCACTGAATTTTTAAAAAGTTACACTTGAAATAATATGCAACAGACACTGATCTACATTCCAACCGGTATGCTAGTTCGAATTTTGAGCAGTTTAAACTTTTATCACAATGCAACATATTTATAGTCATGCTTGAACAGATTAGGTTAGTAGCATGCATTCCATTCTGCAATATGAATATTGTTAATCTATTTCCCAACAGAAGTCAAAAGATGCCCAGTGCATAGAAAAATACAAATCACCGTAGTCAATATATCATGGGACTGATTTTGGGACTTACACAGCGACGAGGAAGTCCTGAAATGCCATGCCCACAAAAGCACATTAAAAAGGGGATAAACATATTTTATCAGACAATGTCTAAAAATTAAAAGAGGAAGGCTTTAAATTTGGGGGATGTTCTCGCTGTGTGCTTTGAATAGCGCCTTTCTGCTCACCTCCTTCTGGCTTGACTGGTCCATCAGACATCACCTTCCTGAGGGCTAGCTGGCTTTGGTCTTGGTTGCCATTGGCTGGTGGAGGCAGATTATCAGACTGAGTTCTTTGAATGGGGAGGATTCCTGCTATGCTGTGTCTGTGCTGCTTCCTGGCATGATTAGACTGACCGCTTTTATGTGCTGCTGTGGCAGTGTGGGTGAAATGGAAACCCAGAGTATGTATCCTCAGATGGAACCAGCTTAAATGTTACTCATGCAAACAGAAGTGATCTTTTGCTCTCTTTAAATAAGGTGGGTTTTCAAATGCCAAAATGACACCACATGCATAGCACTAAAGGGGTTAAAACTGGCTGTTTCTTTGCAAATGAAGACTTTGGGACGTGGGGATAACATCAGTCTATGTCCATTGTCTGGCTGATGTCTCTTGGAAGGAACAGTGCACCTCCATTTGTAAAATCTCTGTTCTTACTAAGTTTTGATATATCAGTTGACTACATTTTCATAAATTAAATGAAAATACAGCAGTTAAGATGGGTGGATTGTTATTCTTTAATTGATATCTTGACTGTCCTAGGATCCCCAATGGTTAGGAAAAAAGTAACCAATAAATTTGCTGTTATCATACGCAAAGTGTGATCCAACGAAATGGACCCCAGTGTGTTCCTTAAGGAGGTCACACTGCCTCATCACATATGTTTATACATATGTTAATATTATGTAATTTTTTGGAAATATGAGACATGATTTTCTTCACAGATTTTTTTTTTTTTTTGTCAAACGATTAGCAAGTGTCCCACATGGAAAGCTACAATACTTCACGTGCATAATTCATTAAGGTATTTAAGCTTGAAGTGTCTTTTCCCGCTCCAGGTTCGAGAATTTGCCTGCTGGTGGTATTACTCTTCTGCCCCCAATTTTGGAATGTTTTCAGAGAATCTCACTTCCAATCTGCTCTAACTGCTCGGGTGTGTGCTTTTTTGGTGTAATGCCTGGAAAACTGGCAGTCACGTGTGCTTATAATCCCTGTACTCGAAAGGATATTTAAAGTGCACACACAAAGGACACACAACATTGCGTTGTCTGCAAACATCACGGACACAGCTACCAAGTACTATGAGCCAGGTTGGATGGATGGTGGAGACAAAGGGGAAACAGCCAGTTTTATTGCGGTCCACGTCAATTAAAAAAAAAAAAAAAGTTTAAATAAGAGAGAGAGCACATATATGTATCAGTACTGTCCTTACACAGACAAAGGGACAGAGAACGGAGTGAGCGGGGTGTGCCAAAACACAGAAAGCAGACAGGGAAGGACAGCAGGGAAGGAAGGCAACAGATGAACATTAAGCTGCCATGCTGAGGAATTTATTTGCGTCTTTTACTTGGTTGCAGGCGGAGCTGTTGCACTGCGGCTTCGGCAGCGGCTATGGCAGCCCCTGCATCTTCCAGGTGGGTCTGGGTGACGCTGGTTTTGCTCTGGCTGCGAGACGGTCCGTGAGAGCGGAGGTGGCCTTCGGAGGAGGATTTCGAGCTACCAGGACTACTGTGGGATTTCTCAATGGTGGGAACCTGCATGTCTGGTTACAAAAGGGTGAAACAGGAGTTAACATGGCTCCAGCATTCCTCCCATCGAGCCCGGCCTCACGTCATTTGCAACTGTCTAAGATTTATGTTAATGCCGCTGCCTGTTGGGCTTACTTATGCAACTGCTCCCTACTCGGCAATGTGATTAAACATTTGGGAAGCCGTGTGGGGGAGGGGAGTCAAGAGGATGATAATGTTGAGAAGAGAGAAGTGTGAGAAGAGGAAATACATCTGACTATCCTCACGTAAATGAATTATGGTAACTTATCCTTTTAGCAAGCAACTGCCGATTCAAGTAGGGACCAGGCAGGAGACGATAGGCTGACACTACCACAGAGGAGTTTTAAGTAAAAATGCGGTGAATTCCTGGACGAAGGGGCGTGAGTCACTATAGGACACATCAAGTGTGGGGACTGTAGAATCATGTCTCGGGTGATTTTAGAGAATGTGGACTATAGATCCCACATTGACTATGGCAGTCAGAGGGAGAGAAGTCTTTATGCTAATGATCTTCTAGACCGTTAATCAGGGCAGAGTTGTTCTGGAAGTGGAATCCATAAATGATCTATAAAGCTCAGTCATAAGTCATATCTGTAGCACGCATGGGAGTCCGTGGTTTATCAGATCAACTCAGTGTCCTACTGGACTTGGCCTCGTGGTTTTCCATCTCCTAGAACACATGCAATTGGGACCCATTCCTTTCTAATGTGCAAAGAACCACTTTTCAATGTGATGCACTTTCCGAGAAGAGAAGGGAGCAAGACTCAGGTCCAGTATAAAAAGTTATAGTTGATACTTGTACATAGTTCAATATATCTAGGGAAGATACTACATGGTTATCTCATACAGGTAGTAACTCGGTTTATGATGAAGATTAATGTGTCGTAGGATAATTGGCAATAAACCTCTCAAAGGAAAATCTCATTCAAATGGGAATTCTGTGTGTATTGCCCAAACCGATGTATAACATTATTATTTCAAAAAATAATAATCAGAGTTAAAAAAAAAATCATAGAATTAGCTTGAGGCCAACATTTAGGAAAGGTTTAAGTAAATTTCAACATACCAATTGTTGTGATGACATGGGGAAAATGTTCTTGATATGACAAGTAAAAATCAGGATGCAAAATTATGTATAGTTTACATATATATAATATGTGAATAAGAAAATACCTATGAAAAAATAGGGGTTTAAACAATTAGAAGCAATCTGCATCAACGGTAATAATGAGTATGTCTCGTCAATGAACTGTTGAGGATTTTTTTTTTCTTTACGGAATAACCCAACACATTTTATAAAATCATAGTATCATGGAATCTGAGAGGAAATAACCCAACAGCTCATATAGCCCAAACTCCTCCATTATCCTGCTTCAAAACCAGAGTTAGGTGAAGATCGCCAAGTAGTAAACCTAATTATGGGCTGATCTGAGACTAACGCCCTTTACTCCTGATTCCATATCAGTCACTCTTTGCATGACATTATATTACATACTTTCCAACAGAATCCAACATTTCAAAATAAATTACATCTACAGGCATTCATATTCAGAAGTTACTAAGTGAACAAGGAGACAGAAGCTTTTTCTACTTGAAATGTCTCCTACCCTTGGATGGGTCAGGGAAGATACCATGGCTTCTGCTTTTGATGACAGATGGCTTTGGAGGCTGCTGGCTGCCCTGACTGGAATGAGACTTGCCATGATCGAGGCTTTCAGTCTGTTCTTTGAGAGAATACCATCTAGGAGTGTTATCGAGGTGAGATGTGCTAGATAAATCAATCAGTACCTGAAAAACAATGCAGGAAGTCAATGAGGTTGATATAATTCACTCATTACTCTCTTCTGTGACCTGAAATTTATTCATGGATATAAGATACAGTATGACGTTGAGGACGGCCAGGCTGTCTTCCTCATGTTTCTTTACGCATGACATTGGGAACAATGCCCTGTGCATCATAGATGTCTAATAAACACTTGGTTAAATGGAACTGTATAAAATCTCAGACTATTAATTATTTTGGAGATGATGTAAAAAGGTAGACTTGCAATTCTTCATGAAAGAAAACTTTCTTTTCTGAAATGAACACATTCTAGTACTAAATTTGGATCTTTTGTTTTTCTAACTTGGATATCATTTTTAAAGATTGGTTTTAGTTATGAGAGGGACAAAATAAAAAAGAATGGGCGATTTGCAAATTACTAACTTATTCCCTGTATTTTAAAACATACTTTAGTTGATCTTTGAAACAGGGGTATGACTAACAACTTAACGATGAGAAAGCACTGTGTCATGTTTTAACTGGCAGCATTTTCTTCCTTCCTTTCTTTCTTTCTTTCTTTCTTTCTTTCTTTCTTTCTTTCTTTCTTTTTTTTTTTTTTTTACATTTATTCATTTGTGAGAGACCAAGAGAGACAACGCAAAAGCGGGGGGAGGGGCAGAGAGAGAGGGAAACAGAAACCTAAGCAGGCTCCAGGCTCTGAGCTGTCAGCACAGAGCCAGATGCAGGACTTGAGTTGGACACGGGGCTCGAACCCATGAACTGTGAAATCATGACCTGAGCCCAAGTCGGACTCCTAAGCGAATTAACCACCCAGACTTCCCAGCATTTTTTTCTTTCTTAGTGATTCGTAAGTAATAGTGCATTTTAGAGTTGCTGGCATTTCAGATTTGATGAGACATAAAATAATGAGAACCAACACAATGGATATATGCTCTAAATTCATGTGAACAATCAATTTTAAAAACAACAATAAATCAGTTTTCTGAAATGGGACATTAAGTCAGATATAACAGTCCATCCTAGAATTGTCCGAAGGTCAAGACTATTCCCAGTGGCTGTACTAGCA
Source organism: Panthera uncia (assembly GCF_023721935.1). Lineage (NCBI taxonomy): Eukaryota > Metazoa > Chordata > Mammalia > Carnivora > Felidae > Panthera > Panthera uncia. Next base: position 83,379,113 of record NC_064816.1, read on the forward strand.
TGAGACTGCAATTAAAGGTCAAATGGTCTAGTTTTCATGGGAAAGAGAAATACAGAGTCTAGGAACCAAACAAGGTCTCACATCACCTAGACTACATAACAGTTTCCTATGATTTCTGGGAAGGGACATCATATTGTCTAGGTGTTTTTTTTTAAGAGATGGTTTATTTTTCTTTATTTTTTTAATGTAATTTATTGTCAAATTGGTTTCCATACAACACCCAGGGCTCATCCCAACAGGTACCCTCCTCAATGCTCATCACCCACTTTCCCCTCTCCCTCACCCCCCATCAACCCTCAGTTTGTTCTCTGTATTCAAGAGTCTCTTATGGCTTATTTTTTAACATTAATTCACAACTTCTGTTTTAGCAAAGATCACTAAATAAAATATATATTTTTGGAAAAATGATAGATGAAAACAAAAACAAACCAAAAATGCAGAATCTGACCACTGTGCCAGAGTTCATTAATGAGGTTAGATTTCATGTGAATTTACATAAAATTCCTTTTTATTGTCTTCTCCTACTTCTAGTTTTGCCTTGTAAAATATTTTGAGAGTTTTCACGGGATACTTCAAAGAAATAAGAATGTAAAATGTCACATAAAGTCAATGATACATTCAGTGAGGAATAGCGACTCAATAACCTGAAAATGCAATTTAAAAATCTAGCTCATTTTATAAAGTTTATCTCAAAATTTTAACATAATCATTTGGATTCACAGCATGATTATATATCTCCTATGAAAACAATTACTAGTTCATCTTGCAAATTATTTATAAAGTACATCAAATGGTAAAGTGAAGACCATTTCTCAAGTTACTATTCATCAACTGAAAAGGATGAATCAGGAAATACATTCTATCCACCGAAGGGCTTTAACCAAAATGGTTATCTTATAAACTTAAGAAATACGCTTGCATCAAGCTCTAATTGGTGGTTCATAATGAAAGCGAATACGGAAAAGGAAATCAGATGCTCACCTCACCAAGAAAGTCATTGGAAGAAAATCTATCATAATCCCAGACGGTCACCTCCAGTGTTTTCTTCTTGAGCTACAGTTTAAATCAAAATGTCATTAACCCCATTCCTCATCATAAATTTTCATCACACTCTATTATAGATTCATTTACTTTCACTTCCTTGAAGTGTATAAAAGGACTTCAAATTTATCTAAAAATGTGGGTTTATATTAAATAGTATGTGAAATACCAATGGTTTTATAGTCAAACCTAGTGTTTGCTCGTAAGAGACCTCAAAGTTTTACTCATTTCTTGTTATTCTAACACTCCCCTCAGATTTTAAAAATTAAAAGCAGAATCCATAAATGCTCTTTAAATACATGGAATTCATAGGTTGCAAAACTGTCTAGGTAATTTAGATAAAATATTTGGATTAGAGGTTTTTGGTTTTAATAAATCATCGAAAGACGTAAGTAGCATTGCCTTATTTCTGCAGGTAAATTTAACTTCTTTTAAATTCAAGAACCCAGATTACAATTTATACCTAGCTTCAACTTCACAATCACATCAGAAATCTTCCAGAGGACAAATCCTAAACCTCCTTTATAATCTTTGGGCTAGTCATCTGTATGTCTTGGTCTGTACAGTTTAGCTTCACAATGTCAGACTTACGAGGCCTCAATTTAGAGAAGACAGAGAATTCCTAAAATGTTGTCTGGTACAATAATACATTTTTTAAAGTTTATTTACTTATTTTGAGAGAGGGAGAGAGAGAGAGAGAGAGAGAGAAAGAGAGAGAGAGAGAGAGCACACAAGTGGGGGAAGGGCAGAGAGGACAGACAGAATCCCAAGCTAATAGCACAGAGCCCAATGCCAGGCTCAAATGCACAAAAAGTGAGATTAATACCTGAGCCAAGGTCAAGAGTCAGATGCTTAATTGACTATGCCACACAGACGCCTATCAATAATATATTTATATACACTAAAATCTTTTCTTTGTATTGTTTATGAAAGTCAAATATAGCCAAGTATTACTTTTGTAATATACATATCAAATTATTATGGTGTCTAACATTACCTTATACAATGTATTACATCAATTATATCTCAATAGAACTGGAAAAAAAAGAAAAGAGATTGGCCAAATTAAAAAAAAAAAATAATGTTTATTTATTTTCGAGACAGAGACGAGTATGAATGGGGGAGGGCTAGAGAGAGAGGGAGACACAGAATCCGAAGCAGCCTCCAGGCTCTGAGCTATCAGCACAGAGCCTAACGCAGGGCTTGAACTCATGGACCATGAGATCATGACCTGAGCAGAAGTTGGACACTTAACCAACTGAGCAACCCATGTGCCCCTGAGATTGGCCAAATTTTAAAAAAATGTACAGCCAGTTGGAAAAATGGTTTCCTTCAAAATATGACAAGTATGGCCTAGTCTGTTGAACTATTTAAATTTTGAAACAACTTGAATAATTTGAAATAACTTGGTGGAAAATGTTCCACTGGTCTTATGTCTTTGCTTATTTTTTGGCTGTTTTGTCAAAATGCCCACGTTTACATTCATGGGATCTTTGAACTGTACCCATTTCCTTTCACTGGCTACCTTTCTCATATATATTTTACTCATTTCTTCTTGCCCGTGTGACAAAATTGATAGACTACAATCTTTAATACTTTTGCCATTGCTATTCTTATATTAGCCTAAATCTGTCACAGAAAACAATCATTGCATACCTGTTCCATGGAGATACTTTTATAAATTACTGTTTGATTCCATTCAGGATTAAGACTTTTTTGAACATATTTAGTCCTCCTCTTGTACTCAGCACTGAATTAGAAGCCAAAAAAACAAACAAACAAACAAACAAAAAGTTACATTGATTATTCACCTTAACTGATGACTTCATAGTTAACAGGAAGGTCGTGCAGACATTTTAAGATGATACTTTGTGTTAAGTCATTATGCAATCATCTCCTCATCTTACCATCTTAAGCCTTATTTTAAATTGAGTAAAAAATGACAATTTAAGAACATGTTGGATGCCTTTGGTTTTATTTGCCCTGAAGTAGTTTTTTAAAGAAAAGCTTTAGGTGTTCCAGCTATACTGTAATTTTGGAAATCTTTCCCAAGAGATAATTACATGAACTATATGGTAACATCTATACTTGACATCAATCAACTGATGGGACTGAACTATCATTGTTGCTGCTAGCCAATGTTACCCCACAGAGAAGGCCTTTATGTAATCTTCACTGCCTTTTTCCTGAATTTTCTGCCTAGCCTTCGATCTCAGGTCCTAGAGATCTCAGGTCCAGCACTTCAGTGCTGATGGGCACCAGAGTCCTGAAAACCAACATACTCGTCTGGAGTTCTTTCGTGTGCCTTGACTTTACGAGGTGGCTTTTCTAAAAGGACTGGATCCTCTCCCTGGGTTTGGTGGTGTGTGTTCCCAGCTATGGGCAGACTAACTCCCGCTAGTTCCTGGTCTCATGCGCTCCACTTCCTGGAATGCCTCTTACTGTTTCGCAGGCACAATCTACCCTATCCATTCTAGACAGGGCTATTGAGAATCAAGCTCCAGTGCATCCCACCTTCAGAATGTCTTTCTTCTGTCTCTGGCTTTTTTCTCTTTCTTACCAGCATATGCAGGGGCAGTAATTCACAACATTGCATACTGGGATTAGCTAGGAATCCGAGTTCTAAGGCTGCAAAGAGGGCAACCGGCCGTGCACCCATATCTCCTTGCCTGGCACCTCCAAAGAGATCCTCATCTAATAGGTCTGGGGTGATGCTTGACTATCAGAATTTTTTAAATCTTCTGGGTAAAACTAATGTGCATCCAAGGATGAGAACCACTGAACTCATGTTTCCCAGGACCTCCTATTTCAGCCATGGTGAACTGAATCCAAATTAAGAAATAAAGCATCGACCTTCTCTCTTCTAACCAACTCATCTGGACAAAAATAAAAGCTGGATTTGACAATGTTTTTATTCAAGATAAATTGCAAATAATTTTGGGGAAGTGTAAATGCAATGATTTGAAAACACAGGAATTGTCATGTATTGTAGATAGTATAAATTGATACATACTTTTTACCTGAATTTAGATGGATTTTAGAAGAAACTGGTGAAGTTTATGTACCCAAACCCCCAGCAAATTCTACTTTGACTTATTCCACTTCTATCTAGAGAAATTCTCCTGTGCACAGGGAATGTGTTCTCCTCACCTGTGCACAAGGAATGTGCTCAAGAACATTCACCGTAACATTATTTCTAACAGCATATTAATATGATATATACAATATATTCATTCAGTAAAATAGCAGCAGTTAAAATGAATAAAATACACCTCCATATATCAAGACAGATAAATCTAGAAAAAAGTTAAGCAAAAAATTTGCAGAAGGATAACTAAAGTAAGTTATTATGATTTAAAATTAAAATCATGTGAGCTAATACAGTAAACTATGTATACATGTATATATAATAAAAATATATTAATATCATAAGTCAGCTTGGGAATTATAGGTATTAAATTCTATTTAGTAGTTTTCTCAGGTGGACAGAGGAATGGTTTCAGAGGGTTTCAGAGGGTACACACAAAATGTTTTTTAATAAAAAAATCTGGAGCCTGTATAGCAGAATATTAAAATTTGATAGAACCGAATATCAAAAACAGAGGTATTTGTTATTGTCTATAATTTTCAGTTTGAAATATTTTCCAGTAAAACTTCAAAATAACTTTAGTAGGCTATGTGTCTTTATATCTTATGTTTTTGTTTTTTTTTAATGTTTTTATTTATTTTTGAGAGAGAGAGAGAGAGAGGGAAAGAGGGAAGAGAGTGAGAGCCAGCGGGTTACAGGCAGAGAGACAGGAACAGAGAACCTGAAGCAATGTAGGGCTGGAACTCATGAACCATGAGATCATGACCTAAGCCCAAGTCAGATGCTTAACCGAATGAGCTACCCAGGAGCCTGAATTTTTTTTTTTTAATGATGACATCAGAAGAATGAATGTGAGCACTTTCAAGATAATAACAAGCCTTGGTAGCTACTTTAGAATTCATGGCTATTTCTCTAGGCAGGTATACTTAGAAGAAAAACATATGGTAGTCTGACTTGTAAAAATTCTATTTGTTTTGGACTATTTGTTTGTTATCAAGGTAATGAGATCATGGGGAAACATTAAGGATAAAATTCATAATACAGTAAATAGCAGCAAATTATTTTTTTCAATGCTGAATAATTCAATGCATCATATTTTAAAAAGATGGGAATTAATGTCAAACGTAAACTCCAGTACATTCTTGAAAATTCTAGATATTGTCAATATATGTGAAAATGGTCTGTATTATTATAATGTCTGGAAAAGGATTTATTAGTCATCATCTTTTCTGAATCTATGAATATGGATAATTGTTACCACAATTTTTCACGTTTTTTTCACATATACATTTTTTAAAAGTTCTTGGTTCGTGGGTGAAAAGCAGTTTATAAAGTAAGCACATTAAAATAAAAACAGCTAACATTCATTAAATGCTTAGTTTTTCTCAGGCAGAGTTCTAAATGCTTTTTATGTATTAGCTCATTTAACCCTCGTGGTAATTCTGTGAGACAGGGTAGAAAAAACTGAAAATCAGTGGAATTAAGGGCTGTTGGGAAGGTGGCATAGTTATTAACTGGCAGGACTATGATCCAGACATAGGGAAACTGACTGGTTGCTCTTAAATGTAAGCTATATGTACTTTTTTTGTGAACTTGATTAGGTTCACAAAATCTGAATAAGCCACCAGTTTCTTAATTTCAGGCTTTATCAGCTGCAGTACCTTGTTTGTCTTCTTTACCAAATAATCTAAAGTCCTTCCCTTCAATTTAGATATATAGATTTCCTATATATGTAATATAAATTTTATACAATATGTGTGTATATAGACACATACAGAAAATTAGGCAAGTTTTAGAGGTGTTTAGGGAAATTCTGAATAGTGTATCCCAGGAGAGTGTTGTGGAACCAGGGATAATTACCATAAATATTTCTTTTTGCCCAGATACACTCGGGAATAACCCAAACTGGCAGAATTCTATGTTATTAATGAATTTGATTCTTTAATTCTCTCCAGACTCGATGTGTCCATTTCCTTTAGGATTATTGTCAGTAAACACAACTGGCCTCCACTCTTCCTGGTTGAGCTGTGTAAAGGATAAGGAAATCCTTTGCAGTTTTTTTGTACTTGAATTTTATGACACAGAGATGGTTGCACAAAGCCACTCCTTCAACATCACTTGTCTTTTTAACTACCATGTACCGACCACCTGGAGCATGATCTGATCGGGCTGTGTAGCCATCTCACACAAGTGAAAACTCTCCACACCTTCTCCCATCTGTATCAGAATCTGGATTTACAAGCTAAAGATGGTCAAGCAGAGGGACTCTTAAACGTGAGCATAAATGAGGGTGAGGAAAAAGTGGGGCTCCTTTTCTGTTTCCTTCTTCATCCAGAAAACACACTATATTCCCTCCTGGGAAGATGGCAATAATGATATTAAATGAGGACAATGAGTCCATATCTGATAATCACAGAAGTTTTTTAACCAGGGAAAATAAAAAGTCAATTAATCAAGATGGGGCATGGGGCTAATAAAGAAAAGTTAACCTTCATCTCCTTGAAGTTTTGACTAATTTCTTTTCTCTTTCATTTTTTAATTTGACCAGTTATTTTCTCATGAGTAAATCTGCTTTTAAGACAGGCAGAAAAAGATATTTGAAATTCAATTATTCTTCCCTAAACTGACAGAAAACCAGTACTCTGAGTTTCTCTTTTTAATTTAAAAATATAGATGAGAAAGAAGAATGGGATATGATGGCTTCTTTCTATTTCACTCTCATAGAATTAAAATATTGAAGGTTTTTATTTCTTTTGTTTTATTTGGTTTTCCTTTATTGGAAATCATATATATATATATATATATATATATATATATATACACACACACACACACACACACATACATGCATACATATATATACACACACATACACACATACATGCATACATATATATACACACACATACACACATAAAGACCACAGACATATATACACATACTTATATATAGAAACACACAACACACACATACATACACACATATACATATATATTTCTTTACTGAAAAAATACAGTAGGTCCAATAAAGAAACACACACACACACACACACACACACACAATTTTTAATTACTCCTCTAAGGATTTTCCTTTAAATTAGAAAGAAGCTCATATCATATTCCATTTTATAAGCTCTATTGTTCTGTGCAGTAGTGTGTTTTTAGCACATCACTTTATTGCCCCCTGTGCTCCCTGAAGTCAGAGCTATGGTTGTTTGTCAACTGTAACCTTAGCTCCTAGCACAGTGTCTGGAACAGTCTGTGCTAAAGAAATATTTATTGGATGGATCCTTAAAACATGCTCCTACTTTTTTCCTCTTAAAATCCACTGAAATGAAACAAGTTTTGCCCTTTGAATTGTAAATGCACACAACAACTGTTCCTGATTTACATAGGTCTTAGAGGAAACAGTCTGATATGCTAACAAGGAGGTTTAGAGAAAGTCTAGCCAGGAATGGAACTTCAAGGTATTATGATAGCTAATATCAGCTTCAATCATAGCAAAGTCTCATAGTCTCATTAGTGGGAAAAGGTCTGCACTTTGTCAAACAGTGTAAAGATGGGATCCTTTGGATAAGCTCATTTCCATTTCCTAATTACTCAGGGACAACTTCTGAGTTCATGCACTCTTTGTGCTCTTTCCTGGTCTTTCTTTCACCTCATCTTGGTGCTGACGATTTGGGCTTCCAGAGCTTATGAGTATATTGATCCAAGGGTAGGAAGAGGAAATGAAAGGAGACCAGAAAATTGGACCAGTGAAATTCTTATCAGTTCACAGGACTTTTTTTTTTTTTAATTTTAACAATGACAGATGTATTACATTTTATTATTGAAGAAAACAAAGTTCAAAGTTGTTTAGTTTCCTATACAGTGATGTTAAATAATTTGGTGTAATGCTGTAGCCCAAGCTTTCTGTATCTCCTTTTTTGTAGGGATAACTGACCACTGGCTACTTGATGTAGCCAATCATGAAATATGAATAATCCCACAACTTTTCTTTAATGTTTATTTACTTTTTCTTTTGAGAGAGAGAGAGAGAGAGAGAGAGAGAGAGAGCGTGCAAGCAGGGGAGGGGCAGAGGAATATAGGAATTATATATTCCTATATATATATTCCTATATATTCCTATATATATATTCCTATATATATATATATATATATATTCTTATATATATATATTCCTATATATATGTGTGTGTGTGAATGTATATATACTTCCTATACATAAATTATATATATTTGTATATAAACACATATCATAACAAATTTAGGCCAGTTTTAGAGTAGCTTAGGGAATTCTGAGTGGTATTACCCTAAGAGAGTGTAATTGTACATACTATTGGCAATAATATCAACTACCATTTATTGAGTTTATTACGTGCTGGACATTATGCTTATCACTTTTGGTGGTTTACTCCGTTTCACAAAATGCCTGGGAGGGGTGCTATTATTATTTCTATTTAGCAGAAGAGGAAATCATTTTAGAGAAAGCTTACAACTTCTAAGAGGCAGGGCTAAGATTCAAACCCAAGTTCTTCAGGACTTCACTCACTGGCTCCCTCAGCCAAAACTACAATATCAGTACCTTATCATTATAATTCCTTCTCACATCGACAGTTCTCAGAGATGATGAAAGTGACTTCTAAATGAAACATATAATGAGAAAGTGACTTCTAGATCTTTGAAATTGTGACCAGCACATCCTAGACGGTTTCAACCAGTATTCACATTTACAAAACACGCTCTCTTCTAAGTTAAATACAGACAGTCATTGTCATTCTGACAACTACCCTCCACCCCTGTTTCTCTAGATAAATGATAGGAAGGTTCTGCATAAAGTGATTGATAATATCTGTTCTAAAATGACATTATCTCTTTCAACCAGACTAATTTTGCCCATCAGTCTGAGAGATCTGGATGGTGTCCTGAGACAGCTAGCCGTAACAAGCAACCTTACAGAATATCAAATTTAGTGTTTGCCATGATTAAGTGCATGTAAGGAAACAAAAAAAATTTCTGGCCACCAGAAAGGGTGTGGTGACTAATCCTATTCTTTACAATATTTAAATATCCAACTGCTATCAGGATCAAAATCAGAAACAACGTCTTTAGGGCCACAGCTTGCCAGAATTAGGAAATATGTGAAATGTTAATGTCACAGACAAAAACAAATCCTGTACCGTTAATATTTTGTGTGGGATTAAAATTCTCACCACCTTATTGCTACAGATGGTATAAGAGTCACCTCCCCAACTAAATAAATAACACACATAGTATATAATGTAATGAAATGTGCAAAAGAATGCTTCCAGTTATGTATCTAAAAGACACTCTTGGCTGACAATGTAATGATGTATCGAGTTATGAGCTCTCTTAGAAAACTGTTTCCTACTGTTGGCAAACAAAGAAGGATGCTCTTGTGTTGTTGTTAATGTGGGAGAGCAGGCAGGTTATGGCATCCTTTTGCACAGCAATACCTTGGTGGTGCAGAAGTTATAAAGACACGGAAATGTTTCAATATCAGGTCTAATTCATGGAAAAAGACTACAAAACTCTGGTCTTTAAGATGACATCTTAAAGTTCTGGACATCCAGAAGATCAGTTAATTTCTTTTGAAAGATGACTCTAGATTTTGTTTTTGTTTGGAATAGAAGACTCAGGAGCACTTAAGCCAGGGTTACCGCATGAGAAGCTAAATGTATTTTAGCGGACAAATTATATTTGAAAACTAGTTATATCTATATTGCAGGGTGATATTTCTTTATTCACATTTTTCCATTTTTAACGTTTTTTACTTTTCAATTTTCTACTGCACACATCTGCTAAGCCTATTTAGTAATGTAATCAGAGCGATTTTCTGGTAGCCTAATTCAATAGATACCAACATATAAAAAGATACAAATGAACTACAGGTGAATGTATATTTTTAAGTGTGTACATATAAACTTTAGACATCACAGCACAACATGACACTGAAAATGAGCCAACTCTACCTTGCATTCTGGACAACCATGACTTGACTGCATTGATTCCAAGAGCAAGAGTGAAGAATATAACAGGCAAGTCGGAAAGACAGGAAGAAAAAAAGTTAGGAAGAGAAACAAAGAAGAAAATACGAGAATAATAACCAGAGGACCTATACCAGAACATATAAATAACATGAAGCAGAAAACAATCTCAGAGCTACAGTGAAAATAATACCTCCTAAATGTAAAAAATCCCAAGGCCTTGGATGCTGTAATAATTAGGAGTAATTTAATAAAAGGTTTACAAGTTGAATAGGGCAGCTGATTAGCTGCTTTTGGGGAGGAACCCACCCAGCAGGCTTGTTTTGTCTGACAAAATACATGGAGATGGCTTGAGATGGGGAGTTCACTCTGTATACTGGAATCCCCTGTCACTCCCCCCAGAATGACTGACATATTCATGTTACCTGTCTGCCCTTGCTGGTTACTCAAGTTTGCAATAGTCTAATTGAAACATATCATGTAATAAATAAAAGACAGGCACTCTCATATAGCATAAAAGGTGACACTCTCCAGGATACTATTAGAGAAGACAGAAAGTAAAAGACACTGCTTTATTTTCATACATTCATTAGCAAATGCCAATTAAAAATACACCCTAGGCAGTGATTTCTTCTTGCCCCATAATATTGTCATTAAATAACACTGAAGGTCTAATGACCCAATCAAAGGCAGAATGAAGTTATCAGTTTGTTGTTATACTCACATGAAAAAAAGCAGCCAAATTACAGCTGTAACTAATTATGATATAAATGAACATAAAATAAAAACTCTCCTTTCCTCTGCTATATGGCTAGCTGGTGATCCTTATAAATAAATAAAACGCAATGATTTAAAAATAGAACCACAACACCAGCAATTCTAAGTTTCTAAATAAAATCAATGGGATAAAAGTAAAGGCTGCATCCATAATTAGATATAGTACCTAGAAATTTTCAAATTATTTTCTGAGTGTTATCTACATTTGATTTCCTAGCAAAACTATTCACTGGCTCCCTGCTCACCTTGGCTCTGTCAATGTCAACAAGAAAAAAATTAATCTCAAAAGAACTGGTGTTCTGACCGTGGTGATATAATTAGTCAACAACCAGCAGATTCAAAGGTAACGTATAACTCTAACTTGGATCCTGTTCAAACAAACCAACTATAGTCATACAACATGTGTTGTATGATTTCAATGCTTTTAAATCAGTTGAGGTTTGTTTTATGGCCTGAAAAATAGTTTCTCTTGGAGAATGTTTCATGTGCATTTGAAAAGAAGATGTATTCTGATATTGATGGGAAGAATGTTCTATAAGTATCAATTAGGTCTTCAAACCAATTAGGAAAATATTATGAGGTAATTGGGGAAATTAGGAATTATTTAAACATTTTAAAATTACAATGGTTGTATGTAGTATTATGACTATTTCTTTACAGAAAAAAGTTGTAATAGTTGAGATCTACTTTAAAATAATCTGTATAGGGGATTCTATGAGACATGATTGGCTAGGAGATGATAATTGCTGAAACTAAGTAATGAGTATGGGATGGGTAATTACATTATTCTTTCTACTCATGTGCAACAATACAAGTTTCCCAAATAAAAGGCAATATTCAAATGTTACTCAAGTTAAATGAAAAATGAAAAAAAATAAACCAGAGCCTTCAAATTACCAGCCTCGAATTCTTCTTATCATACCTCCGACTGTTGATTATTTATGGTTCCAAGATGCAAATTTGGCTAATAGAAATTGTTCAGGTAAGGTATAATGATCTGTTGAGTCCAAATTACTGTTTTGAAACCAACCTTGAGTACTGATTTATATACCAGAACATAGCAATTTGCATTTATTATGTAAAAATTAAACATCTCTAAAGAGCACTTGCTTTATATGAACAGTTTATAAATCACATGAGATTCAGAGATATTTTTCATTTATTACCTAATATTTATCATACTTAGTAAATATTTATTTAATATTCAACATGTCAAATATGACTCTTATTTTATTTTATAGTTTTTAAAACACTGATTTGAAAATACGCATATAAGTAAGGATACATTAATAAGTCACTTAATGAACATGTAATGTGCTACCTAATAATATCTTATAAAATAAAACAGTAACTCATGAGTCTCAAACGTTAGTTTAACAAATGAAATTGGGAAGATAAGCTAAGTCTCTAAATCTGCCACAAACAATTCTTTAAATGATTTCACAGTCCATCTGATGGGTTATAGTGGTTTCTAGATTCAAAATACTGATTGTTTCATCCAGACAGATTTTCTTATGATCAAGGCTCTCCTAGAACCCGTTAAGGCTTAATTACAAATTTTTATTTCCATCATATCTAATAGTTAGAAATAAATAAATATGACATGTGAATAAAACTAAGGAAGATATATTTAACTCTTTAAAATTAGAGAATAGAAACACCAACACTATTTTTGAATCCATGGGATGCAATACTTAGAAGACACTGTTTCTTCACTTACCCTCTCCCAGGAAGAAGGTACACTTTAACAAAGGGGTCCGAATAACCGTTGTTGTCTCGAGGGACAAGGTTTCTTGCTTGGAGAATATGGATTATGAGATTTCCAAGATCATAGTTGATTTGAAGCTTAAAGGGACATCAAAATAGTCCATGAAGATCATTTTGATGTTATTTTTAAAAAGCCACAATACGTTATTATTCAATAACTTACCAGCATTTCTTTTTATTCTCATGAGGAGCATCAACCCCCATTTCCATTTTATTTGAAACTGAACAGACTAGTTTATGCCTAATTTAATTGAGAATTCCCAGGCACATGCTAATAACTAGTAAGTGTGCTGTTCATTCTTTCCATGGGTAAAGTTCTGGCCTGTCTAAAATTCATTTAGAAGAAAAATCATACAGTAAACGCTAGTGACATTTTTAAACCAAATTTACGTTCCTAGAAAAATAGTAAATGTTGTTAGCATTCATGAATACAGTGACTAGGACATTGAAAATAAATTAACTAATTGATAAATTTATTACAAAATGTCTTCTGTATTTCACCAAATGCTTAGCAGTAGGTGGAATTGTTATTTAAAGATAGAGCTGTTAGTCTGAAATGTAAGAATATTTAAGAATGTGTAGATTTTATCTCTTCCTATATTACCCTATATAACCTATAGCTTTTCTTTTTCTGTTCCTGCTTTTCTAATAGGGTCAGAGATTAAGATAATAAAATCTTGTTCTTTAATTTTTAAAGCTGCACAGGAAAGAAAAGGGGCTGCTTCCTAGATTAGTGAATGGCTGTTACACAACTGTCAGTGAATAGGAAAAAATGAACAATTCAAATAAATATTTGAGACGCCCACATAATCCAAAATCGTGGAATTAACTAATTCTTCTCCTTCAAAATGTAAAGATTTTTATGGCATCATTTTGAATAAGCCTCAATTTTGCTTGATGCTGTTTTGGTTTATCAAATAATAGAAAGAAAGGGGTCTGTATTTCAGAAGAAAAAGATCCATAAATAAAGATACTAACCGAATTTTTAATAATCACACGAAACAAGTATGCTAGGCTTAATGTTGAAAATGGGGTAATTTAGACAAGTCAAACTCTATTTAAAATTTGGTAATCAAAATAATTCCTAATTGTAGCATAATTTTGGTCCAGTTGTATTTTGTGGCAGAAAAAGAATCTGCAATTGCTTCTCTCAACGCAGCAAAAACTTAGACTTTGACCATCCTGAAAGCAATGTGACATAAAAGAAAGCGCCATGAAGGAAGGGGAAAAAATGGAAAGTTCAGAACTGCAGTAACTGTGGACTCTAATGGAGTACTGAAATATGGAATTATTCGGCAGTTAATTTCACGGAGACTTAAAACAGCTTCCAAACTGTAAGAAGACATTCTCCCCCATTTACTCTTTTCTTTGCCAGCCTTAAAGTTCACTTTTATCTGATGAGGCACCAAAATCACTTCTTATTGAAATGAAAACCTACAGGCTACCCTAAAAAGGTGCTTTTCAAAATTTATGCTGCAGTGCCTTAGAAAAATCTTAGGGCTGCTCAGATGTTGCTTCTGAGACAGACTGAAATGTCCCCAGGAACCCTCCACCAGAACCACTCCAATGCTGGTAGGTTTGGGTGTCCATGTAAGGTTCCATCTGCAAAAAGGTTTTGCTACAAGAAAATAAATTAATAAAATGGAAATCAAGGTCACGAGAAAATATTGAGAAAGAAACAAAAAGAGCCTGCGAGTAAAGAAGGAATATTATTAAATTTCCACTAGAGAATTAAAGATTACTGCTCAAGAGAAGGGAAAATAAAAGAAGAACAAACAATAACAAGCCATAAAAGAAACACAGCAAATGCTGGTCCATGGGCAAGAGAGGAAAGAAAAAAAAAAAAAAAAAAAAAGGTAAGAGAGAACAAGCTATGAATCAGAAACTCAGAAAATCTAGCATTTTCTCTGCTGCTTGTGAAATAAGGAAAGATCAGGTTGGGTTTTCTGAAAAAAGGAAACAGTTGGGGTGCCTGGGTGGTTCAGTTGGTAAGCGTCCGACTTCAGTTCAGGTCATGTTCTTGGGGTTCGTGGGTTCGAGCCCCGCGTCGGGCTCTGTGCTGACAGCTCAGAGCCTGGATCCTGCTTCATATTCTGTGTCTTCCTCTCTCTCTGCTCCTCCCCTACTCACACTCTGTCTCTCTCTCAAAAATAAATAAACATTAAAAAGAAAAAGAAAAAGAAAAAGAAAAGAGGAAATAGCGAGACTGCAAGATGTGCAGCACAGAGGTGACCAGGCTCGTGCTGCTGGGTCTTGCCAGCAAGGTGCCTGCATTCTGCACCTCTTTCCATGCCATTCTCACCCTCCACTTTTGCTTTCATCAGTGGGAGCCTAGATGATCACTGCATTGATTTCTTTGTTTTTGTGTCCTCCCTTTATAAGCTTTCCTTACACAGGCCATTGACATATGAAATCTTACTATATATCCCTTTTAATTAGTCTCCCTTATCCAACATATTTACCGATTGCCCTACTGCAGTGGCTAACAAGAACCCCCAGCTTGTGTGCAATGTTCTTTTTAATTTGGTTTCAACTTATTTGTACAGGAGCATTTCACTGCAGCAAAGCTGATGTCTGCCTTTTATTGTTTCTGCCAGCAGAACCTTTCCTTGAAGCATTGCTTCTTCCAGGAACACACTCCCCCTTTCTCAGGGCTGATCCACAAATTAGTTCAAGTCTGTTGTCCTTTGTGAAGTCTTTCATGAAAATCTCCTCTAGAATATGTTGGAGATGCAGCTAAGACTTACTGTGCTCTTCCCCTTGTCTGAAACTTACTATCTTCAAATATTCTTATTTTTCATTGTGTCACTTTTTTCTACATGGTTTTTCTTATCTATCCAGGATTACTTTTTGGTATTATCTAAAGTACATTTTTTAAAACATTTTTGACGATGACCCACAGTGAGAAATATGGGTTACGATACAATACACACACAGAAACACACACGTATAGAACTAAAAAAGATAGTGATTTACACTATTTTTCTTCTGTTTTCCTAGTCAAAATCCCTTACGTTGATTTTACAGATTAAAAATTGGTTATGACCCCTGGCATGAAAAACACTACTGTAGGAAAATTGTTCAGCAATTATATAACAATTGTTGGTAGGAGGAAGAAAAGAGGATAGTATTGGACTCATGAAACTCTTAAAGAGAAATCTTCACATTTCCAGAACAATCTGTCCTGTTTGAAACACATTCAACAAGTATAAACTGAGACATAAAACTTACTGATTCTGCTAAGGCATCATGCAGATTTCAAATTATAGAATTCCATACATATAATTAGATTTTATAAACTGTGTATTGTACTAAGATATCGTTCCATAATATTGTATTCTTCCTGTATGTGTTACATGCACATATAAAACAGGAAAAGTTCTAACAGTGTTTGCAATTTCAATAGACCAGTGAGGGGAGAAGAAACAGCCGAAGAAGATGGTATAATGATGATTTTTTAAAAAAAATTCTCCTACCTGAATTTCCCCTGTAATTGGATGAGAGACAACCTTGGCTGCATCAGTAGGCTGCAATAATAAGAACATATATTAATGGATAAACCCTTCATAAAATTTACCATTTCCACTTCCTTGTGAAATTAATTTCTATTTGGTCAGAGCACACTGTCTGGAAAATGCATTTCATCCATTTGGCGGCTTCAGATTATGGTATCTACTTACACGTCACAACGTGTGTTTGATTTTATACATACATAATCTAGTTTTCATTTTGTTCAGCCCGTTTTGAAGTTATAATTTTATACCTGTAGGGCTGTATTTCCAATTACTCAATGAAACGAATACTTTGGCTTAAAGCACTCGATTTAAGTATTTTACAGGTTTTAGCGATCTTTCGTGAAACGACAAAGACACTGTTTCTAGACAGTGACTGCCTAGGAGCACAGACGTCACAGAAGCCCGTTCTTGCTGGCCTTCGATGGGTGGTAAACCCCACTCTGCTCCCTTCTGGAGTGAAGCACCCAGGCAATCACTTCTTAATATTTCACATTCCTTAATTACAGTTCTACCCTATTCCAAGCAAGTTCTCACTTCCTTAAGAAGTTCCTTATGTCAGTAAAGCCTTAAAACAGTTAGGAATGTGATCTGATAAACTGGTTCAGAATGCTAACAAAAATGACTGATTGCTGACTTGTTATATTTCAATGCAGAATTTGTACAAAAGGAGAGATGATGTTCTGGACTCTAGGTCTAGAATTTCAGGCAACATGGCATCAACACAGGGAGATACTTACTAAAACGGAGGCCGGCCTGCTACGCTCAAAGTAAAGCCCTGTCTGCCTACATGTACATAATATTGGCTTTGTTTTAATAATTAACCTGAAAAGGAAAGATCCATAATATTTAGGTGGATATGCTTGTTGTCACCTTTTCCTTTATATTTTTAACTTGGAAATGAGAGCAATCCAAAGAAGACAGCTATACTCCAGGTCTTGTGTTATGAAATAACTAAGGAATGAAAATGTAATCTTTGGTAAAATTACAGAGTTGAGGTTAAATTTTCTAGGCCATGTATCCTTTATTTAGTTCAGCTCATTATTAAGAATGTCCATTCGTTAGGGGCGCCTGGGTGGCTAGGTCTATTAAGCATCTGAGTCTTGATTTCAGTTCAGGTCATGGTCTCAGAGTTCATGGGTTCAAGCCCTGCATCGGGCTCTGTGCTGATAGGGCAGAGTCTGCTTGGCATTCTCTGTCTTTCTCTCTCTCTGCCCCTCCTCCCACTCATTCTCGCTCTCTATTTCCCTCTCTCAAAAATAAAACATTAAAAAATGTCCATTCATTAATATTGAAACCATGTTCTGGCTGCAAAAGAAAACCTACCAGTTAGTGACCAATTATATTTACTTAAAAATTATTTTACTGTTTAAATTTAAAGAAAAGCAAACTGAATCTAGAAAAAGAAGGACAATAGAAGTTTCTAGAACTATTTCTATCTTGATTAAAGACAGGGGTTTTCCTAAGACCAGTTTCCTTTGCATTCCAATGAGGAAAACTGGAGAATAACTGAGATAAAAAGTAAAAACACAAGCCAAAAAGCAAAACAAACAAACAAACAAACAAAAAAAAAACGCTCACAGAACACAAAGCTAAGTGATTACTGGTAACTTATTTTGACTTCTTTTTGACAGTTGTAGCTCATTTGACATGTAATCATGCAATATCACTGAATTCAGGGTTGAGTAGAAACTTATGGACCATTTATAATTGTTCTGGGTGTGGCAGTAAAATCAAAACGGTGTGGAGGGATATTTTAAATTATGGAAGGAAAGAGATCAGTATCTGTTGGATACAGAGCAAACTACCAGCTCCAGGTAGTGACATTTCCAGATTAGAGTTAGCTACTTTCCTTTAAAGGATGCCATATCTTTCTGAGGCTGTTTTTAATGATTACAGTGATAAAAAATTTTCTTCATGGAAATCAGTGATACAAGTATGGAACAGGCAATCACTTTGGTAGTGTGCAGTCTGATTTCACAGTTTGAATAGTTGTACAATGTCCATGAGCTGCACAATACCCTAACGATGTGTAGTGAAACAAATATATTATTTTTATTTCATTTTATATATATTATTTTTTCCAATGGTTACTCAGATATTAGGACATAAATACGAATTAAGTATATAATATATAAAACTGTTTTAGGTATATCTTTGGGCATAAGAGACCCGTGAAAAAAACTAGTGAGATGTTAAGGGCGCTATGACCAGTAAGGTTTGGGAGATCAATGACCTATTTCATAAGAACATTTAAAACTAATGAGTACTTTATTTTATTCATTTATTTTAATTTTTTTTAATGTTTACTTATTTTCGAGACAGAGAGAGACACAGCATGAACGGGGGAGGGGCAGAGAGAGAGGGAGACACAGAATCAGAAGCAGGCTCCAGGCTCTGAGCTGTCAGCACAGAGCCTGACATGGGGCTCAAACCTATCATCCACGAGATCATGACCTGAGGTGAAGTCGGATGCTCAACCGACTGAGCCACCCAGGTGCCCCAAAACTAAGGAGTACTTTAATTGAATCATTTATTTATAACATGACTTTCAAGAAAGCATTCAAACTTCAAAGATAAACTGAAGAAGGTTTGATTAAAATGTCAGACACAAAACAGCTTGAGGTGATAAAATAAAAATTTTGGAGATAAAAATTCATAGTGAAATAGCTTAAGCAAAATAACAATTTGATAAAGTCATATACATAGCTTATATAACAAACATATATTTAAATAATTTAGATGCATATTTTACCTACATTTACTCAGAAGAAACCATTTAGAGCATTATTACCAATTAATAATTACTTATGAATAATCATTTAGAATATTTACTAGACGGTGTTCTAAATATCTAAGTATATAATTATGCCAACTATATTTAAATATTTAGTCTTAATACATTTCTTACACTAATATTTTATAATTTAATACCTAGTTTCATACCTAATGAAAACACAAAAAAGT
Source organism: Panthera uncia (assembly GCF_023721935.1). NCBI lineage: Eukaryota > Metazoa > Chordata > Mammalia > Carnivora > Felidae > Panthera > Panthera uncia. The sequence goes on from NC_064816.1 coordinate 83,398,272, forward strand.
TAAAACTATAATTCTGTAAATATTCTGAAGAATATATGACAAGTGCCAGTGATGATTTAATTCACAATATTTACTTATTTATTTTATTATTGTTCTGTGCAAGCCCCTCCACTATGTGCTTAAAAAGCTTAAAAAAAAAAAAGAAATGGTTTTGGTTCTTAAGGAACTTGCAGCCTAATTGGGAGGATAAAATAAGAAAACTGGTAGCTACAATCAAGATACAAAATACATACATAAAGATACATACATAAAGTATGGGGCACTTTGGAGGGAGTAGAAAAGGAAGAATGGATATCTTCTGATTTTAAGGCAGGATTGGAATATGGATAGATTTCATGGATGAAGGCTTCCTGTTGCTCTTATTTCATTGGACACTGAGGAGCTATCCAAAAAAAATGTCTGTGGAAAGTAGGAATGAGCTGGCAACTCTAATATACAGAGTATTTATTAGCAAGGCAATTGTAAAGACTGAACGTTATGCTTACTGTGATAATCTCCCAAGGAAAAGCCCTTTTAGACTGAGTAGGATAGAGTCCTAGGCACAGGTGAGGCTGTCAAGATTCTAGGTAGCAGGGATACATTTTAAACAGGTTAGTGACCCAATCAGGTCACTGTGCCACAGATCAGCTGGAGGGTAGTTTGAGAATGAAGAGACAACGGTGAGTGGAGTTGCAAGTAATGAGTGCAATAATGTTGGAAAAAGAAATAATGCTTTGCTAAAGAAAACTGGTGGGTTCAGAGAAGGCAGAAACTTACTAGAGACTTAATAGAAAATCAGAATTCTGAGGATTAAGATTCAGTGACTAATCAGACATTGTGAATGAAGAGAAAAGAAGAGAAAATGATGGTCTCAAATTTTTACTTAATTTCCTGGGAGGATGGTGATGTCAGGTGCTGAAAAAAAAATTAGGATGAGAAACTTGTAGAACTATAATGTCCTTGGTGTGGAAACTTTGCAAGCCGACTTTCTCATTTCTTGTGTCCTACCTGGAGATACTTGAGATAGGAATGAGAAATATCAGTCTGTAACTCAGAAGACAGGGAGCCTGCATGAGGTAATTCTTGAAAACTAACACATAACTGTATGTGATAAATTATAATTGTGTTAAAATTTGTATTGAAATTGAATCTAACCATTCTTGAAATTGTTCTTTGTGAAGCTTTGCTATATTTATTTTGGGACACACCATCCTGTGATACAATGATTAAGATCATCCTACCTTTGTTGTTTCTCTCTGAATAAAAGGGATTTGGGGGGACATCTGCTGTGTTTATACTTGGTGAAACAAACTTTTGTTTTCTGAAATCCAGTCAGTTTACCCAAGCATAGCCTGTCCCTCCCAGGCATCTTACCAAGTAAAGAGAAATCTTCATCTATGTTTAAATAAAAGAAAACTTTGTCAAACATATTTTTAACCATAATAAGAATTTCTTCATTATGAATGAAATCTATGAGGGAAAAGTTACAAACTGTCTACATTTTCATCTGCTTTTATAAGGTTCAAAACATTAATTCTATGGTTTTTTTTTAATTCACTAGTATCTTGGAAATTATAATGTTAGAAACATTTATTACAAATGAAGACTTGCAAAAAGGGAAAATTTATTAGTATGGAAATAGGGATACAATTCAAAATGGCAATTCTATATTACTGGTTTTCTTTATTTCTTATTGTCCTAAATTCTCTTTATCTCTGTGTCCTTTTTACCTTTTATTTAGATTATCAAACCCAATCTAATGGGTAACTTATTTCCAAAAAGATGTAAAGCTAATGTTTCATACACAAAGAGGCTCAACTTGATGCAACCACTATACAGAAAAAAACCAGGAAACAGGGAGCATTAGACACACTTTTCAAGTTCCTCATAATAATAACTGCTAAAATATTTTAAGAAATATAAAAACACATCATCTTCATGAACATTTTGCTTGGTCATATATTCAGAAATGGCAATTTTTTGTGCCAAGAGATCATTAGGAAATGAAAAATCACAAGAGAACGATATCGTCTTTCCTTTGTCCTCGTCTGAATAAGGAGCTAGAAAATAAGTAACTTAGAGGTCATACTGAACAATTCTCACCTTGCTGCTGCCGTGTTTCTTTTTGCTCACTGAGGGTGACCCCGGTTGCCCAGGGCTGGGGACGGAACTGGATCCTGCTGATGTTGGACCTGAATGAACGTGAGATCCTTTCTCAACAACGGACGACAGAACCAGTGGTGACTGCTGTAATGAGACCTTCTGGAGCTCTGCTGCCAACTGCTTAGGATCAACCCCTGGGGATTTTGCTTTCTCCACTACAACAAAAAGAAATGGCTATGTATTTCTCAGGTTCATAGGTACTTAACACCATGGAACTTACTTGGGTTCTAGATGACAAGGTAATGTAACTTCACAGATGTATGAAAATTTCTACAAGCCACGGTCTGTTCTTTAGTGCAGTAACCCAGACTCTTAGAATGCTAGCTGCAGCATAGAAAATTTTCAATAAATATTTGTTAAACGAAGAAACAAGTGATAATGCTACAATTAATGAAACAAGTGTTCATGTTACAGCTGATCAACATTTGTAAGACTATAGTTGTTTGCTAATAGAGTTAAATCTATTTCATCATGTACTTATGAAATTGTTGATTTTTTTTTATTCACTATTAACAGCAATCAAAAGGTTCAAGAATAAGTGCCCCATAATCCTAGGCTAAAAGGAATCGAGTATTGTCTAAAAATAACCTAAAACTGCAAATAAATGGCTCCATGGATTCCTTTGAAGGGATGAATTTATTTTTAAAGAATTAAACATGTGAACTCACATAGCCAGAATTCTGTATGAATTTCTTTAATGGGTCTAATACACAAATCTGTGTTTCCCTAGAAGGCTAAAAACGTAGCTGCAATGCTTTGGTTTTGTTTACAATTACATAAATAAACATTGATTAGTCTAGAAGTACATTTTTGCCTACGCAGTATCTATGCTCACATCCTCATCTACAGCTACACCTGCCTCTACAACGATGTTTCCATTTACATCGACGCCTTTACCCACAGTTGAAAGCAGATTACTTTCACCTACCAGCTTTCGGTGGCTCATGAAGCTCCAGGTGCTGGGGATTTTCAGAGTCTGATAGCATATTGAGGTCCCTAAAAATTAAAACAAAGAAATTGAGAAAGAAGTTAAGGAAACCTGAGACAAAAGTCCCTCTTTTCCAACTACCCTGAGTTTTGTTTGTTTTTTTTTTTCAGTAGGTAAATGAGAAGTGGTTAATGATATAAAGCAACTTCCAAGCATGCTCACCCTTCTAACCAAATATATACTTGCAATGCTGTTAAAAGTCAGCTGATAAAAATGATTATTTAAGGTGAAATCTTTATGGATTAAACATAAGCTCATTTTGAAATACTATACACACACAGGAAACCTAAATGGGTTTAGGCTTTCATTTAAATGAAGCATGTTTCAATAAAAGCATGAAAGGGGACAGCTACTGACAATATCAGAAACAAAATCAGCTGAATTCTTACTATGCTTTAGATTTTGATTCTGAACACAAGAAATCTATAAAAACTTGTATTCACTTTATGTTCTAATTACTGAAAATCTTGCTGACTGGCAAAGGTTCCACCTTAACAATTTTAAATTAAAAGAGCCATGAATAGCCAAAAAAATGGAAACAAAAAGATGGGGAAAAACTCACAGTCTTACACATATTTCTGCTTCCCCACTTTGCTGACCAATGATACTCTGCACTTCTTCATATGTTTTAGAAGTTAAAGGAATTCCATTCCATTCCAACACTTGCATCCCTAAAAAGACAAATTCAAGTATAAAAAAAAAATGTGTCGTATTTCTAGTCTGGGTCCACAGGGCAGAGAAGACACACAGGGCTCTGCATTTAAAAACCAACTCAGCACACCATTTCAGAGACCATCAGTTCAAAGTTCTTTGAACAGTAATACCACAACCGCCAGTAGTTTGATTTCATCATTTACCTGAACACTTTAGACCTGTGTAACATAACATGCAAAATGTTGCATCTGAAATCTATTAAACATTACCAAACACATGCATTATGTTCACACTGCTTTCAGAAAGAAAACATCATTGAATATATATTGCTCAGGCCAATCTTGTGTAGGAAAAAAAAAAAAAAAACATCACAAGCAGCAATATAATTTCTCCATGGGGAACACGTATCTAGAAGAGTATAAACTTCCATATTCCATCATGGAATGGGTGGGAGAGGGGAAAAAAAGTGATTAGTAGTTTGTTTTGAGGCTCTCCTTGAGAAATTTGTACTGCTTCAAGTTTGCTCAGATAATACAGATTTCCGCGGGGTATGTTTTTCTTTTTCTTCACTGCATGTAAGGTGTTCCTGAGTACAATCTGCAGGCATGTTACAGACAAGCCGGCTTCATGGGTGGGGGAGGGGGAGGGGGGAGTGGGGAGGAGGGGTGTGGCCTGTGTAGAAGCACAGGGCCCTGTGCTCAGAAGGGCCCACGCTTGATTTAATGCTTCGCTGTTGTCATTTCGAAACTCTTAATAATGTTTCAACAAAGAACTCTACGTTTTCTTTTTGCACTGGATCGCATCAATTATGTTGCTGGACTAATTACAGGGCATTTCGTGTTTCCTATCTAGAAAGATAATTTTCGCTTAAAAAAAGTAGTAACATCATACTTCAACACTTTAAATTCCGTGTCTTTCATCTATTTTATATGAGCTGTCAAAATAATCTAGGGGGGCATATTTGGCAAGAATCACCTGGCTCTACTACGTAGCTATGGGAAATGGATATAAATTAGATGAGACTATCCAAAGTCATAGTGCCCCCAAATTTGTGAATGCTACCAGCTTTACCTAAGAAAATATCGTCTGCCCTAACTAGGCTTTATTTAAATAAACAGAAATACTTGTTGAATAATTAGGTTTTCAATGAACTTCAGAGAGGTCTATGTGAAAGTCCCTACTGCTCACCAGTGTCTTCCGTGGAAAATTCCAAACAGAGAATAATTAAATCTTCAAAAGTTTTAATGATTTTGGTATACATTGGAAAGCATATTGCCAGTTGTAAACAAGTAAGGGAAATACTTTTACTACAGTGAAACGGCAAAATAAGTCCATAAAAATGTTCACAATAACACAACAAAAATGGCTTTTCTATAACTTACTCCAAAGAAGACTTTACCTTCAGACGGGCCTTAGGTTTAATTCAATAATCCCAGGCTGTTGTACATATAAAATGAGAAAATTACATAAAAGACAATGATGATACCACTAAAGAAAAATTTAGCACAGCAAAAGGAAGAGCACACTGAAAAACCCACTCTTCTAAAAGTCACGATAAAGAGTATATTTATGTAGAGACCATCTTGAATTGAAACAAATTATAGTGTTATAATTGCATTGTCACTTTTCGGCAAAAGAAGATTCTATGAAAAGAAGTAGCTGCATAATCTTCATGCCTCTTCTCTTGATTAATTTGCTCATTTTTCACCTCTCAAAACAAAGGGGCAAATTTACAAAGCATGATTATCCAATGAAATTTAAAATGCTTCTAGTATTAAAACAGGAAAACTAGTTAGGGTCATTAATACAACTGCTGAGAAAAATATACAGATAACCGGAAATCTGGCCTATAATATACACATGAGGTCATAAGCTACACGATCTGTTCTGTTCCTGTGGTATACCAGCTGAACTTCTTTTCTCTTCATTCAGTTTCCCACCAGAGCTGGTGCAGGACTGCGGTTCAAAAGATTTTGCCAGCACTTTAAACTTTTTATTCTTGGTTCCAATGGTGAGCATCAGATGTTATAGGGAATGTCATCATTTAGTAATACCTTCCTTATCCATTGCCTCTCCAACTCCCTAAAATCCTACAAGAACCATACTAAAATAACCACGTGAATATAACCAATCACTCCTTATTAATTCATAACAAGGTTCTAATAGTTGTGAGAATTGAGTATGGTATGATTTCAAATACAATGTTCTGGAAAGTGTTAATTGAAGAATCCTACAAACTATTTTAAAATGCAGGTAAAAATTTGTTGAATATGACCAGGCTACACGGAGGTTCACTAAAGTAGTATTTTATTACTTAATTGACTTGAATGGAAGCATAGCCAATCTTTAAAAAATTTTTTTTTTTACATTTTATTTATTTTTGATAGACGGAGCACAAGTGGGGGAAGGGCAGACACACACACACACACACACACACACACACACACACACAGAATCTGAAGCAGGCTCCAGGCTCTGAGCTGTCAGCACAGAGCCTGATGCGGGGCTCGAACTCACAAACCGCGAGATCATGACCTGAGCTGAAGTCGGACGCTCAGCCAACTGAGCCACCCAAGCACCCCAAAGCATAGTCAATCTTAAGATAACTTTTTATTGACTTTGTTTTAGAAATAATTCCTGGAAGACAGTGTACATATGAATGGTTATATCTATTATTTAGCATTATGAGCAAACATTTACGTTTTCTTTATTTTAAATTATATCAACATGTATGTTAATGAACTGTTCAACTTTTAGACTGTCCAGGTGATGTTTCGATTATATCCCTAGAAAGTACCTATACTAATAACTCTTAACAGGAAAACTAAGATAATTTGAATTTTTATTAAATGTGCAACAGTTCATGACAGAATTTGCTGCTCAAAATCTTACACTTAACATGTTATTAAAAACAACAACAAAAAAAAGACAATACATTTAAAAAAATTAAAAATTAAAGAAAATCAATCAACATAAAACTTTCTCAACTATGTGTTTTTATAACTTCTGGGATTACCTAACTTTATATGCTCCTAAAACTATTATATACTATTCTTTGTAGTATAGGATTTCATGTATGTTATTTCTGTCCATATTTAATATTTACCATTACATCACAAACATCTTATGGATTAAATTTATTGAGTTAACAGTTGAAATCTCAGAGGTATATCCAAATGTGTATCACACAAAACCCGATGAATTTTTTCCCTCACAACTATTTTTTTTTAGCACTTAGCATGCAGCAGGCACTCCATAGTCACTTATGTGATCATTACCATCTTATAGGTAATATTTGATGTTGCCATAAAAATTCATAAAAATGATACTCTACTAGAAAGACAACAGAAATATCTTGGCAGTTAGTAAAATTAAGATAATTCACAGAGAAAGAATTCTATTTTATATTTCAATATATGAAATTTATTGTCAAATTGGTTTCCAAACAACACCCAGTGCTCATCCCAACAGGTGCCCTCTTCAATACCCATCACCCACCCTCCCCTCCCTCCCACCCCCCATCAACCCTCAGTTTGTTCTCAGTTTTTAAGAGTACAGAGAAAGAATTTTAAAAGTGTCGTAAGTATATACAAAATAGACCCCAGACTCATCAGTGATTAGAAAGTATGAATTAAAGCAATGATGAGATACTACTTAGCTCTCATCACATTGCAAAAGTTTAAAATCCAGAAAATGCCACGTGTTGACCAAGATGTAGGATTAGGGGACCCTGACTCCAAGGGAGATTATACTTGCTGGATGCTTGTTCAGCTTCACCCTCATTCTACATCAGATGAAAAGAAAACAACTGCGTGATTACAATGTACAAACATGTAATTATTTTAATGGGAATGGATAAGTGCATCTCTCTGGAGGGCAATGTGGCAGAACATCATTAAATTATACACATGTACACTCTGTGACCCAGAAATCTTCTTGTGTGTCTATTTGTAGGAGGGGGCAGTATCAGGAGAAATGGACAATGAGAGCATAGTAAATGCTCAAGATGGAAACCCTTGGCACAGGGTGCAGGAAAAAGGCCGTAACAGGCATTAACACCAAAAGGTGGATCCATCTTAAAGCCATTTCCAAGTAAAAGCAAGTGAGAAACAGGATCTGGTCTATAGGGCAATGATGCTTTATTTACATTAAAACGACATTTGTACCAATTAACATTATATATTTTACAAAGATATCAGAAGTATCAAAAATTATTATAGTTGCTCGTGAACAGAAGAAGGGAATGGAAAAAGAAAATGAGATGAAAGAAAATGAATGAGTTAATAAACGAACAAACACAAAACCACACACACACTCATATACAGGTCACTTACATGAACCAGTGAGGCTGGTGTGCTATGGAATGAGAATTAATACCACTGGGGTAACAGAACAGAACAAAATAAAACCAAACCTAATTTAAAATTACATGTATATGATAAATTAATCAAAATTGTTTGCTTTGTACATTTTCTCCACTGATATTATTAACCATGACTACAGATTAATTTCTTAAATCTGAACATTTGCTCTCAAAAATCCTTTATAAACTAGCAACAGCAGCAAAAACTCAGCTGAAATGTTTGTTGGCCCTGGCTTTCTAAATGGTAAACAAATCCTGCAAGTTGAGCTCCCGGGGTCCTATATATTGTCCACATCAGCTATACTAATTATTTATTCACCTTCAAGTTAGGCAGTATTAATACACAGAAACAGAGATACAGAGAAATAAATAGATAGATGTATTTTATTCTTTTATAAAGTTACTTTTTAAATATTTTACAACTTTAACCACTTTATACATTAACATGAAGGGAAAGAAAGAAAAAAAAAAAGGTGGAAGAGAGGAAACTCAGGAAGGAAAAATAGAGTAGATGAAGGGTATCTTTGGTAAAGAGAAAAAAGGGAAAAAATAGTATTTGAATGGAGTTCTGCTTATTTACAGAACAAAGGACACTGTCTCCACTATGATAAGACATTAAAAACCCAGATGTATTTTCCTGTGAAAAGTCATCTACATGCATAAATCTTAAGGTTAAAAAGTATCTTCTTGAATAGGTAATCTCATAATAATGTTGCCATTTTTGTCACTGACAAAACTCTTGTAACACATAGTTTCATCAAAACTTAAAAGAGAGCCTTAGTACATAAAATATATAAACATGGGGCTACTTTCATGGAAGCAATCTCTATCTGCCTGTTTTACCCCTCCTCACTCTCCAGTCCCCATTCTAGAAGTATCCTTAGATGCTTGTAGGGACCTTGTTTCTCTGGTCTACCTGAATGAGTTGAGTTTAAAATGACCTCGTGGCTTGAAGAAGGCTTTGGAACAATTTCCATTAACGAGGACATTGCTACATTAAAAGAAAGAGCTACATTAAAAGAAACATGATCTGAATTTTATTTTATTGAGAATGTAGTCTGAGTTTCTAAAAAAGACTACAATAAAATTTTGCATTTTTAAAAATTCATAATTTAATAATGCTTTCAAATGCAACAAAGTGTGTGTGTTTGATACTTAGCATGAACAAATTAAAATCTTCCCATGTTTTAATATGTATTATTCTCAGAAACAATGTGTTTTGTAAACACATCAAAAATGTGTTTTGTAAACCAACATGTTGCTGGTAGTTGACCATTGATATTCTTCTCTTCTCCATAATCAAATTTGGAAATCTCCAAACACAATAGGAAGGCTGTGACCTTCAGCAAACTGGTTAATTCGCCATACTGGCTTCCTTCAGGGAGATTATGTTGCTAGATCACTGTTTTAATTTACTCATACTCTATGAAGGGGAAAATACTATGACTGTGGCACAATGAAAAACAAATGAACAACAACAACAACAAAACCCCTGCTTGTTTACAATTTATGAAAATGCAATTTTTGAGCTGGAGCTTTATATGAAGATTTTTCTTTTAAAGATTTTTTTCTGTCAGCGCAGAACCCCACTCTGGTGCTGGATCTCATGAACCATAAGATCATGACCTGAGCTGAAACCAAAAGTTGGACACTTAACTGACTGAGCTGCCCAGGCACCCCTGTATGTGGAGATTTTAAGAAACATTTTGGATCCTGAAATTTCCACATTGTTTTTCATTACTTGTCCTTATTTACAACTTGCCCTCTATATACGTTAAGACTTTAAAGCACAGCAATCAGGTCATCTAATTTTTCTCTTCTGCGTTCCCCACATTTCCTCTCACTGCCCATTGTGGTTGTTCTCAGTTTAAAAAATTTTTTTTAATGTTTATTTATTTTTTGAGAGACAGAGCATGAGCAGAGAAGGGGCAGAAAGAGAGAGGGAGTCACAGAATCCACAGCAGGCTCTAAGCTCTGAGCTTTCAGCACAGAGCCTGACGCGGGGCTCGAACTCATGAGCCGTGAGATCATGACCTGAGCTGAAATTGAAAGCTTAACTGACTGAGCCACCCAGGCACCCAGTTCTGTTTCTTTAGGCTGGTGTTAGCTCCCTAGGGCCCCCATGGCATTACCCTATCTAGTTTGTCTTCTCTGGGCATCTGCTACCTTTGGTTCTGGATTGGTTAACTCAGGGGTTGGAACATTCAATTTGTAGTCTGAACCTAATTTTTGGTTTAAACTTACATGCCAAACAAAGTACCTAGAGCTAACACCATTCAAACTCAAAGCTGTTTTCAATCTAAAATACCAAAAATTTAACTCTAATAAACTATACATTTTAAAAAATGTGATAGATCACAATTTCCTCTCTTCACAGTATAGAGATAATAGAATTAAACTCATTAGAATATTTAATGTAAATTTTATAAATTCACATTCTTCCAAATTTTAGTAGTATTAAACATACATATATAGGAGGTTTGGGGTAACTTCTAGTATTTTGCTTTAAACTATTGTAGATTTTATATTGCGTTAACAACAAGCCCAACATAAATGAAGCAGATTGGGAAGCAAAAGTAGATGCTATGATAATACTATTTATAGGAGTTTTTTGGCTAATAATTAAAGAAGTTGAATTATCTTACTTAAAACTGTCATTAATTTGGAGTATGGTCAAGCAATTCGTTTTCCATGTTTCTTCTGTCATTCACATTTTTTATGAATAACAAGCAATTAAAATAAGCAAAATATGGCTTGAATATATAAGTTCTTGAATGAAATTAATTTACAAAATAAAAAATCCTCATAACAGTGTAAACAGAAGAAAACATCTAAGAAACATCAAAGACTACAGTTAAACTGTCTGGGCTTACCCACTCTCGTTTTCTAGGCTGAGTACCTCGAGTTATTTAAAATCCATGGCTTCTACAATCACAGATCTAAAACAGATTTAGTGTCAATCATAAAAAAAATAATAATTACGAAGTAAGTAGATTATCACATAATTTGCCATATTAATGGTCAACAATAAAAAGGCCACTGGAAAAGAATCACACAGATAAACAGTGTTGTAAGCAGGTCACAACTATTTTATAGACTCAACGTTATAAAGCAAGCAATAGCCTTGTGGATGCGCTAGTTTTCGTCTCTTACAGAATACATTAGAACTCGGTGAAACATGAGGTGACGTGGCTTTTCTAATATTACAGTTAGTTGATGGCAGTGCAGAAGTATGACTTCCGTCTATCTCTTAGGTGAATGCTACTATCAGCAATTAGAAGATCTCATTCGGTTTATGCCAACTAAACCTATCTCATAGCCCACCTAAATATAAATGGTGCCCAAATATGTAAAACCTAGCACAAGGAACACATATTATTTATAATGCCATTTTCATTATAATAAAAAGAATTTAAACATTGTTTTAATTATGTATATGACAATTTTATTTGAAGAGTTGGATGTGCAGAAAATGAAGACATTGTTGAACAAAGTTTTTGTAGAATATACCATTTATGGTGGATAAACAATGTCAACTTGGAACGAACAAAAGGCTGACTGACTCATCTCTTTTCTCCACTCCACTCCCAGAAAATAAGCCAATATCACACTTAAAGGAGCACACTGATGAGAAATTATTCTGAACACTACCAGAAGGGACAAGAATGTGGGAAGGTTTACCCAACGTCACTAATTGTCAGGGAAATTTAAATCAAAACCACAATGTGGTATCATCTCACACCTGTTAGAATGGCCATTATTAAAGAAAGAAAAGAAAGAAAGGAAGAAAGAAAGAAAGAAGGAGAGAAAGAAAGAAAAGAAGGAAGAAAGAAAAAAAAAGTAAGTGTTGGTAAAGGGATGGAGAAATTAGAATCCTTGTACTCTGTTGGTTGGAAAACAAAATGGTGCAGCCATTATGAAAAACAGTATGATGTTTTCTAAAAATTAAAAATAGAATACGGCATGATCTAGCCATTCCCATTTCTTGGCATTTATTCAAAATAATTAATAACAGGATCTCAAAGAGATAATAGCACTCCCACACTCATTATAGTTGCATACACAACAGTCAAAATGTAGAAATAACCTAAATATCCATTGACATAAACGGCTAAAGAAAATAAGGTTTATACATAGAGTAGAATATTATTCAGCCTTTAAAAAGGAAGAAATCCTATAGTATGACACACCATGGGTGAACCACGATGACATTATGCTAAGAGAAATAAATAATCCAGTCACAGAAGGACAAATACTGCAGGATTCCATTTACATGAGAAATCTAAAACAGTCAAACTCATAAAAGCGAAGAGTTGAACGGCGGTTGCCAGGGTTTAGGGGAGGGAGAAACGGGGTGTTTCTTGTATAAAATTTCAGTTATGCAAGACAAGTTTTAGATATCTGATAAGCGACACTGTGTCTGTAGATAAAAATACTACAGTGTACAAGTGAAAATCTGTGAAGAGGGTAGATCTCATGTTAAGATTAATAATCACATTTTTTTTAAATGGTAAAAAAAAAAAAAAGAATGTTGGATGGGTAAAAGAAATGGGGATAGAAAGTCAGTTCTAAACAGGAGATGCCCCCCAACAATTGTGGTTGGAGTTTGTAAAGGTACTATGCTTGCTCAAATTGTTCAGAGAAGATGGCATTACCTCAAAGAAAAAATTTTGTGTAGTACCCTTAGCAAAGTTGACCTTGAATTCAGTGGCTCAACCTAGGAGAACTACTCTCAGGAAGACTTCGTAACAGTTAAAGGAGCCACTCACTGTCAACAAAGTGTGCTGGGTCAGATAACTGCTCTCTCCGTGATGTGGATCAATGTACAGGGGGCCAATCCCCCAGTGTTCTGAATATATAACATCCTCATCAGGATTTCTCCAGGGCTTGTGAGGCAGGAAATATCAAATAATGACAATAATAAGGGAAGACTGGAACTGATCACATTTGATTTACAGGAAAAAGTAATGTGCTTCTCGCACTCCAGTATGGCTTTGCAAATTCATGCCTTTTAAATAGGGTTAAGGTAAAGAGGAATATAATTAACCATGATTTGTGGTCTAATGTGAAGAAGGTTATCATCACAGGATTCTGTTTCAAATCACTCTAACCATCATTAAAATAATCTAGTATTGCAGTCCAAAATGTATTGGAAGGATTGGTACAGATGCCAAAGTTACTCCACGGCTACAATTTATGGTGTTTAGAAGTAGATGTATTATTTGAAACTGACTAAAACAGAATGTGGCTGAACAAGGTAGGAAAAGGGGATGGGTAGATTAGTAAATTTGAATGATCCCAAGAAAATCATGTAACATGTGGAGCTATCCGATGAAAGAAAGGTATGTGATGTCATCATCTCATTTAAAGTAGATTGCAACTCATAATATTATAAACTTTTCTTAATTTCCCAATTCATTCTGTTAAAACACCCAGAGTGGATGTTTTCTAGTGACTTTCTAATTCAGTGGTATTACAGATTAATACCATCAAACCTGAAAAATACCATGACAGTAACAGACTAATCCAAAATGCACTCATGATTATATAGATACACAGTTAATTGAATGGACATAGGAAGTTAGGCTAAATGATGCAGTTGTGCATGAGAAATACTTGCCTTTTTAAAAAAAAAATTTTAACATTTATTTATTTTCGAGAGACAGAGAGAGACAGAACACAAGTGAGGGAGGGGCAGAGAGAGGAGGAGACCTAGAATCTGAAGCAGGCTCCAGGCTCTGAGCTGTCAGCACAGAGCCCAACATGGGGCTCGGGCTCACAAACCGTAAGATCATGACCTGAGCTGAAGTCAGATGCTTAACTGTCTGAGCCACCCACGCACCCCAGAGAAGTGCTTGCCTTAATTGTTACTTGAAGTGTCTCTAGTGAACTATTAAGGATATTAACTTTAATTATATTCTTAACCTTTTTTAATATTCATATATTCTGTACTTTCTTTTTCTGAATGTTATTTAAAGGTATCCCACTACTTATGCATTTTAACCTAAAATATCATCACTTTATTCTTGTTAAGTGTTTCCTAATAAATACAGGAACTATCTGGACCAGTGACAATATCATCCTCCTCCTCCTCATCTTCACTGAGAATACATATATAAGGACAAAATAAATTCCATTTCAAATTATTATTTGACAGAATGCACAGAACAGTGCAGTGATCACTGCAGTGATCAGTGAATTGCAACTTCAAATCAGATAAAAAAAATATCTCTGGAAAGGAAAATTCTAAAAAGAAATCTCTCAATCAAAATTTAAACACAAAAGTAAATGCAAATATACTTACTCTATAGTATAAGAAAAAATATTTCTTTTGACAAAGAAGTAGGGAGTTTTTATCATAACCTAATTACTCATCGCTTGAAATATTGCAACATGGTCAACTGCTGTGCACAAAAAAGTTAACTAAGTTTTTGTATTTTGCTTATTTTTGAGCCAAAGATACTATATCATTATTATGAATGGTATAATCAAAATTAAAATGGTGTACTTTTAATGTATAAATTCTTTCATCATTTGAGAAGCCAAAGGATAGAAATAAAGAAGCCATTTCAAACAAAAAAGAATCAATAACCATCTTATCATCCATCCTGAGAGAATCTTAAAGAAATACAATGAATTAGGTGTTACTTCATAAGAAGTGCCAATATCATAATTTTTATGTCTCAAAGAAAAATTAGCAAATAATTTACATTGGCTTGATGGGTGTTCAATAAATAACAGATGTCAATGGATGATAGAATTTCATTCCAAAAGTTCTCAATTACTTTTAATATGTAAAATGAAATCTCAATAGATATATAATTTTATATAACATATTACAATAATTGATTTTTCCACTGAAAAATGAGAATTGCCTAAGAAGACAACAGTTTAACAGCAGTATTTGCCAACTGATGTAAAACAAAACTCAACTATTTTCTCTCCAGCTAACATTCATGTAGAGAAATTATTTCCCCTATTTCATAAGCAAACATGATTACAACCATAAAAAACTAATGGCAATCTATCCTAGATGAATTACAAAGGACATTCATACATACACCAGCTAATTATAAGAAGTCATTTTTTTTTTTTTAAAGTTTACTTATTTTGAGAGAGAGAGACAGCACAAGCAGGGGAGGGGCAGGGAGAGAGAGAATCCCAAGCAGGCTCCACAGTGTCTACACAGAGCAGACACGGGGCTTGATCTCATGAACCATGAGATCATGACCTGAGCTGAAATCAGGAGTCGGACACTTAACCGACTAAGCCACCCAGGTGCCCCTAAGAAGTCCTTTTGCTTAAAAGAAATAAAATTAGATCCATCTCACTTGTGTTAATAGCATCAATATGAGACTTTTTTTTTTTAACAGTTATTTTGCCCACCTCTTCTCTTTTTTCTTCACAGCATTCCAGTAAAACAGGTAGGGTAAATGTAACTATCCTTACTTTTACAAATGTGAAACCTCAGCTTTAGAAATCGTATTTAGTGACAGTTTCAAAAGCCAGGTCTCCTGATTCGTCTTCTAAGTTCAGGAATACCTGCATCCCACATGATTCTTTGCTATTTAAGATACATAGAACCTAATAATGAAACCCTAAAAGTGTAAAATCAATATAACTAAATGTATTTAATTATGATAAAACTCATCACATCAAGTTGACAGATATTTAGTGTGTGTCACAGAGGGGAGTAGATTCTGGGTCACCAATGTCAATCACTTACGATTTCTGACATGGTATCTCCCAGGGAGGAGCAGGACCATCATGGAAAGTAGACAAAACTCTGGCTCCAGGATTAGAGAACTCCAGTGGGGCTGGTGGGTGGGGAGCTGAGAGATGTGAGTTAAGGATGGACCAGCATGAGTTCCAAAAAGTTGGGGTATGTTACCACAGGCCTGGTAGGTCACAGTGAACTTGGACTCAATGCGTTTGATAATGTAAGACATAAGAGGAAAGGCTTCAATAATAAAATTTGGAGAGGGTCTACGCCTTCCTTCCCCTGTGGCCCTCCCACTTTGGCAGGCTAGAGTCAGTCTATTTCATGTTTTACTCTGTAGGACTGTTATGTAGGGATTTACGTTTTAAAAATATGGTGGAGTGACTTCTGGCTAACTAAATCTGAATACTATGTATACACATGAATGAACATATTGAGGTCATTTTCACTGAGCTGAAATTTAACACACATGTTGTACTGTGTGTGTGTGTATACAGATATATGCACAGTGTAATATAATAATTTATCATTATGTCCCCATTCCCACCTTGTTCTAACAGCCGCATCTCATACCTGGATTATTTCTTCAGTTTCCTAACTAAACTCCTTTTCTTTCCGACCTTCACCCCTTCAAATAATTCTAGTTACAGCACTCAGAGTGTTCCTATTTAAATGTCATTTAGGGTATTAAGGAGGGCACTTGGGTTGAGCACTGGGTGTTATATGTAAGTGATGAATCACTAAATTCTATTCCTGCAAACAGTATTACACTATATGTCAATTAACTAGAATTTAAATAAAAATTTGAGGAAAAAACAGTAAATGATGTGAATAAAAATGTCATTCAGCCTGTGTGTCAGCCTAGTGGCTTCTCATCCCGCACAAGGAGAAGCTGAAGTCCTAGGGGCACTTCGGTAGCTCAGTCAGTTAAGCATCTGACTCTTGGTTTCACCTCAGGTCATGATCTCATGGTTTGTGATATCCCCGTGTTGTGAGCCCCGTGTTGGTTTGTGAACCCCCTGTTGGGCTCTGTGTTGACAGCATGGAGCTTGCTTGGGATTCTCTCCCTCTCTCTCTCTCTCTCTCTCTCTCTCTCTTCCCCTGCTTGCACGCTCTTGTACTCTCTCTCTCTCTCTCTCAAAATAAATAAATAAACATAAAAAAAAAGCTGAAGTCCTTACAGTGGCCCACAAGATTCTATCTCCTTGACTACTTTGACCAAAACGTCCACCGTCCGCCCTCACATGCCCACTAGCTGCAGCTACACTGGCCTCCTTGCAATCTTACTGTTCCTGGCACACACCAGGTATGGTCTTGCTCTGGGGCTTTGCCCTTTTCATTTGTCTCCTGTAATGTCAGTAACTTCTGGCTCACTCTTTCCTCTCCTTGGGGACTTCACTCAGTTTCGGCCTGCTTGGTAAGGTCATTCGTGATCATCCCCTCTAAATTTGCAACCCGATTGTCTGACAAGCTGGATCTATGCTCCTTATTATATTTCTTTCCTCAGCACATATTACCATTCAATATAGAGTACTTAAAAAAAACAAACAAACAAAACTTTGCTCTTTTCTGTCTCAGCTACTAAAATGTACAGTTCATGCTTTCCTCATTAATGTCCCCACCGGGTCATCAGAGATTGCTCTACGCAGCATGTACTAAAAAAAAAAAAAAAAAAAAAAAAAAAAAAAAATATATATATATATATATATATATATACATATTTACATATAGAAATAATTGGATCAATCATTGATCTCAGCAGACTCAAGGGCCATAATGACAGTGAGAAGAATCCGGGAAAGAGTAGAAAGTAAAAGAAAAAAAAGTAGCCTAAGAGAAAATAAGAAAAATCTTATTTTCTTCCAATGCTCAGTGGAACTTACCCTACATATGAAAAGGCTTTCATCTGAATTTGTGCTGACACAAAAGCCTGCAATCCCACAGAAGGTTCTTTCTGCTGTTTTAGTTCCTAAACAGTTCCTTGCCCTGGAGAGCTTATAATCTGCCCTTAGAAATTACCGCAAGGTTACCTGGGGTTCTTTGGGATGGGAAGAGCCATATCTGTAAGCTCCACTTAGTATTTTACTGGTTCTAATGATTGCAGAATCAACTACCGTATTCTGAATTTCTAGCTTTCTCTTATTAAAATGAAAATAAAACATACAGTTCCTCCCCCCCCCCAAAAAAAAGCCATTAAAGAAATATATTGTTTTTCCTTAAAGGTATTTTTTCCTAGTTCTTTGTGTTTATTTTACATTTTTATTCATTGACACCCTGATCAAAAGCTACCTTCACAGTGAGTACCTTCCATCCACTGCCTCTCTAGATGGTAGGCACTTTGAAAGCAGGGGAGCATTATATCACTTTGCATCATTCTAGGATAAACCCATAGAGAGTAGTCACTGAATACATGGGGCAACCCATTTGAATCCTTCATTATTGCTGGCATTCCTAAGAACATCACCACCACTCCTTCACAGCCTCTTCTCTCTGAACTCCCTGTTTATTACCTCCATCTAAATTTTAAGTATATTAAGAGTGCACCCCAACAGAGTCTTACAATTCTGCAGCATGCTCCTCAATGTTCTTCCCGTTCAGAAACAGCGCATGTGGGAATGAATTTAGGCTTTGCACGGCCTGAAGCTTATGCAATTTTAAGGAAAAATATAAGATTATGAATACAAAATTTGGCACAAATGAATTTTTATGAAAAGGACAAAAGAAACCACAACAAATGACAAATGCTGAAAAGGTGACAAAGGCAGCAAACATTACACATTCCTTAGAACTTCCTGGAGCTTTGGCGGGGGCTCATACAAGTGAGAGAGGAGCCCTGAGATGGTCCTTTCGTTAAAGTGCCATAATTTATTCATTCTGATCTCATTTCTTTTCTCATCCCATGTAATCACCCTCACAGTCTTTTTTTTTTTTTTTAAATAGAAAATGTTATTTACTCATAAGTTACTTTAAACAGTTATCAACTCACGGAAATTATGTTTAATCTCTATCCCCAAATACTTCCGAACTACTAACATTCTTATGGAACAAATCTCAGCAGTTCTATTATTTCATACACAAATATGTTAATATGTATTTCTAATAGATAAGGACTCCTTATTTTAAAAAGCAATCACATTATTTTATATATTACAACTGCTTCATATTCAAATACTCATTGTCCCATTTCCAAAAATATCTAAGAATTTTTTTAAGATCAGCTTTACCAAGATATAGCATACATGTAATAAAAACAGCCTATTTATATGTACAGTGAAATGACAGCAAATATATACAACTGTATAAACCACAACCAGAATCAAGATAGAGAATACTTTCTTCGTGCCTTGAGTTCCCACTGACTCTTTCCCACTTTTCTCTTCTACTCAACCTCAGCTCCAGGAAACCACCTGTCTGCTTTCTGTCATAATCAGTTATTGTTTTCTGTTTGGTTTTTGCTTTTATCTTTAATAATTCCTTGCTTTCAGTTATTTTAGCTTAATTTTCTCTTCTGTTTCTCATGCCTTTGGATCCTTTTTTCCAAATATAAGTACTTAATACTATCAACATGCCTCTAAGCTCTACTTTAGTTGCAGCCCATAAATTTTGGTACATTGCTTTTTCATTTGCATTTTGTTCAAAATATTTTCTAATTTCCCTTTAATTTTTTTTCTTTAGCCCATAGTTCTAGTGTTTGAATTTTCATTTTATCTAACATACTCAGCTTATCATGGCTCATGTACCGCTTCACCTCCGCCTCCCAAACTTAAAATTGAACCATGTTTCATCCCAAGGTTCATCCTCTCCCCCACATCTCTTCAACAAGTAAAGTGTCTCTGAAGTATGCATTATAGAAAGGTCTAATGGAGGATCCCATACATTGAATGCTCAAGACCCGGTAAGCTTTTGTGATTTGTCAAAAGTCCCACACAAAAGGAGTTGATGAGAAAGATTAGTCCAGACACTGAGAGCAAGACATCGGACACCACAGTTCTGGTCACTAACAAGATGTGTTTTCAGCGACTAATAGACCATGAAAGTTATGTGAACAGATATTCATTGTATGTGCACCTATAAATTTTAATCAGATGTGAGGTTTACTGATTAACATACTGTTGATAAGAAGAAAAAATGAGAAGACTTTTAAAAGATTAGCCAATGGTTTTACAGTTAGGAGGTAGTATGGGTATTTTGTTTTTTAAGTTTATTTATTTATTCAGAGGGACAGAGAGAGAGAGAGGGAGAGAGAGAAAGAGAGAGAGAGAAAGAGAGAATGAGAATCCCAACCAGGCTCTGCACTGGCAGCAAAGAGCCTGATGTGGGGCTTGAACTCATGAACCAGGATGATCATGACCTGATCTGAAATCAAGACAGACTGGTCACCCAGGCGCCCCAGGAGATAATACATTTAAATGAAAAATGGCTTACTTACTTCAGGCATTAAGGTTTTTTGTTTTTGAAATTTATTCAAGCCTGATAACTAAAACTAAAATAACTTTCCATTATCACAGAGGGCTCTAACAGTTCGATAGTCCCTTATAGGAAGTCTGAACTTTGTAAGATTAACAAAGCATATAAAAAATAAACATAAGTAACTGTCACTCACTGTTAACTCTGTGAGACAGGTCTTGCAATCTCTCAATTGTACAGACGAGATAAAAGGAAACTTAGAGAACACGAGTAACTGGACTAAAGTGATGAAGATGGCTTGGGTCAGAGTTTTGTGACCGAAGTTTGATGCTCTGTTAATTAGAAATATTCTGCATCCCTGCAGCTCCGAGATCAGAACTGACTATCGTCAATTATTTAAGTATGTCCACATATGGGGGACACAGAATTCAAACTTAATATTGCAAATATTTTTCTTACCATCAAAGATCTCCAAAGTGAAAGTAAACATGATTATATTCACCACTCATGTAAAACACTGTATTTCTGGTACATTGTTTCTAAATCTATTATTATCTCAATTTCCCTACTGAGAACATCAAGAAACTAAAAGTTAAACAACGTACCCAGGCAATGAGTACAACAGCTGAACTTAAATACTGATCTGTCTGACTGTAAAAACATTCTCCGGATATATGGGATGTGCTAAAGCACTGGCTGACTGAAGGTCTGGCATGCATATTAAAGACGGTTCAATATCCTTGCTTCCAAAAAAACCACTCCAATTCACACACCCACTAAAATGTAGCCTGTTATGGCATATTGACCAGTCTAATCCGAAATTTAAGAATAGAAACAATTGTTCATCAAGAAGCAGTATCACTTGAACTTATGTAAATATTTCAAGGTATGCTACCTTTGTTAATAAAAGTAATCAAATTAGAATATGGATTATTAGTTACACTTAGCAAAAAATGTACAAGACAGGGCAATCATTTAGTTTTCTTGATATTTCTATCAGAAATATTATGACTCAAACATAATCTCCTCTGATTAATTTCAAAATAAACGGATAAAAAAGAGAAATCTATTTCCTTGTCCTGGCAACATAGCTAATCTTTGATATCCTGACAAGGTAAGTATGATGTCACTGAACCCTGAAAATAATATATTACAACCTACCAGCCCAGGTACCTAGAATTTATATTTTTCTTTCCATAAGACAGATTCCTAAATATTTGTTAGAAAATCTTTGTATTAACATGAAATGTGATCTTGTGTCACGTGTACCTGGCACACCAGCTTAAGGAATTTTGAGAAAGCTCATGCTAATGACCAATCCGTACCTGGTATCCCCCTGGAACAAGAACAAGGAAGCTGACTCATCTGTGTGGTGTGTTTCTTGATCTCCAACCTTGATCACTGCCATGCCATCTGTAACATATGCCAAAAAAGCATAAGCAGAAATAAAGACTTTCTTGCCTAGGAACATTCTCCCTTAAGTTACACAGGAGTGTCTCTTCTAACAATACTACTGGAATGTGTCTTCTACCATAGACTTCTTCATAACAGGGATTTCCAGAGGCCAACTGCTAACAAAACCACCATTCCAGAAACAGCTGGCCTCACCTTCGCTCCAATCACTGATTGTCAACCATTAATCCGACAGCATTTTCTTGCCAGAAACCCTGTCAATTCATCTCTACAAAGAGCTAGCTAGCCGGATCGATGTCACCTACAATTGAGACAACTAGAAACCGAGAATTTCCATGAATTAGAATTTATGCCACAGGCATACTTCTCACAGAATGATGCAGATGAACAAAATTGAACTCATTCTTTACAGGTGCAATGGCCTGGGAGAAGCTAACTTTTCATACAGCCCTTGTTCAATTTAAAAGCAAACAGCGGATATTATTGGTTTTAAACTTTTACTCTCCTATTCTAGGACCCTGCTGATTCATTAAGAGTTTCATGAAGCTACATTAGGGTCTTAACATTATATTCTTATCTTGGCTCCAAACAGCTTTCCAAAACTCTTCCAAACAAATTTGATTTAATTATCAATAATAATAATAATAATAATAATAATATAGATACAAGTTATCTTTAAAACCAAATGACCGTGTTTGGTTCTTTGGCTAAAAGATGTTTACTTCTTATGGATTTCTTGTTCTCTTATGGAAATTGTTGAAATTTTAAAAGTATCATGTCAGTAATTTATTTCACAATTATGATATAGAATACCAAGAAAAAAAGAAGTGAGTTTAAGAAGTTCAGTGATTAAATGAACCTCAGAAGCAATGATATGCACATAAAGGATTACATTTGGCCCATTATATTTCCTAAACAAAATATTGTTTTATTTATACTTTTTACACTGCCTTTTCTGAGTATATAATACTATTTTAAGTTGAGTAAAATGATACAAAAGTTTTAATGTTTAACAATTATGTGTTAATTTTTTTTTTTTTTTTTTTTTTTTTTTTTACTGTCCTAACTTACTTTATTGTATTGATTCAGAGTACAATGATTAAATCTCTAGGCGGAACAAGGGTCCAGTATTGTGAATGCATTTACGACTCAAAGAGACATGACTCAATATAAAAAGATACATTTTTTTCTAAATTAATCTATCCCTTCAATACAATCACTATCAAATTTCAACAGAGATTTTCCTGAAAATTGACAAGCAGAATCTGGAAAATATATGCAAGATCACAGGTCAAGAATTGTCCCAAGAGTATTTGAAGAGTAGCAATATGGTATGTTCACCTGCCATGTGTCAGGACTAAAACAAAGAAATCATAATTAAAACAAAATGTGACACTTATGTCGGGATAGACAATAGACCAGTAGACTAGAACAGAGAGGTCATAAAAGACCCATATATGTGTAAAAAAATCTATTTCTGACAAGTGGAGCATTAGAGATCAGTGGGAGTAACAATATCACATTCAATATATGGTGTACAGACAACTGATTATCCATGCTGAAGAAGAAAAAAACTTAAAGTTTCTACTCAGACCACAGCCAGATTAAATTCTATTTCTGTAAGGACATTATGTGAAAAGTAAGATTGTACAATTTTTAGAAGAAAATATAGAGCAACATTCTGAAAACTTCTGGACAATGACAATTTCCAAAACAATACAGAACACTTAGAAAACTTAAGAGAAACAAAATGATAAATGAACTTGACCATATTAAAATTTAAACCTCTGTAAAAATGAACAGACAAACTAAAAAGCATACCACATACTGGGAGAAGAAGATATCTATAGCCTACTTACTTGACAGAGGATTATATCCAGAATATATACAGTTTCCCTAAAATTCAATTTGAAATACACTAACTAATACAATTAAAGAATAGACAAAAGAACAGGCAAATCACAGATGAGAAAAACCCAAGAGCCAACAAAATTAATAAAATATTATCGTATTCCACATTCCTGGAGGGAAGGTAAACAAAAGCAATAGATATCATCCCACATTACATTTGAAAAAGAAAATGTAGAGGAGGAGGACGAAAGATGTAGAGTAACAAAAGTAGTAATTGACTACGGACAAGTGTAAAAACAATGTAACACTTTGGACAGCGATTTGGAAAAATCTACTATTGTTGAAAAAACCATACAACATTCCTCCTACATTATTTAACACAATAGTCATTATA
This sequence comes from Panthera uncia, assembly GCF_023721935.1. NCBI lineage: Eukaryota > Metazoa > Chordata > Mammalia > Carnivora > Felidae > Panthera > Panthera uncia. The sequence goes on from NC_064816.1 coordinate 83,422,204, forward strand.
GCCTGAAATTTAACTTGTCCAAGAAACTCCTGTACATGTGCATAAGGAGACTACTTTAACAAACTAAATTATAGCATTGTTTGAAATACTAAAAAAAAAAAAAAAACAACAACAAAAAAACAAACCCTCACAAATAACTTAAATAACCAGGGAATGTTTAAATTTAAAGTGCCATTGAAATGTACAATACTAGAATTCTGCCCTGTAGTTACAATAAACGAAATAGAGCCACATGTATCACTTCGGATAAATTGTATAAACTGGATGTGACTCAGAGAGGCTGCAAAAATACATTAAGATGTCATTTACATAAAATTTCATAAACAAGCAAACAAATTCTTCTTTGGTTTATGAATACATACATAAAACTGGGAAGAACAGCAAGGGAAAGAGTAACCTCAGATTAGGTGAAGTCGGGAGAAGGGAAGTGACTACAGGAGGCTTTAATTGATTTATATGTCTCCCTTCCCCAGAAAAATATGAAACAAATGTGGCAAAATAGTGATGTAAAAACGTATGGTGGGTACAGGGCTGTTTGTCATATTATTCTCTACAGTTTTGTGGTACACTCTGACTTTTGCAACCAAAATGACAAGTCAGTGCCAGATAAGTGGTAAGTTGCATACATCAGGCCATAAAATGCTTCTAAACTCCCCCCAGCTCCATTCCCAGAAGGGAAGGTAAAAGAGAAGGTGTGGGATGTTGAACTGGGTGTCTCAACAGACGGAGGAGGTGAAAACGTGAATAAAGCGGTGTCACTCTTAGGTAATTTTCCTGATGGGGGAGGAGGCTCAGGCTGGGAAAACTCAGGTCCACTTTTAATGAATCAGTACCCATCAAACCCTGACTTCTTGTGGTTACTATGGAATGGAGACATTCAACCAGTGAGTCGTTTTAGTCAAATTCACAAGATTGAGAGCAAAACACCCTCACCATTTAAGTGCAAATTAATCAGACACAGATGTGTCAGGCAGCAAACAGTTCAACAGAACACTTGCTATATTTTAACTTCGAATTTAAAACTCGTTTGTTGTGTGCCCTTCGCCCTCTTTCAACCATAAAGCAAATGATGATTTGGGGCTAGAGTAGAACTGGCAGAGGAAAATTTTTTCCTCACACTGTGTCACAGCACAGAAGAATGGTGCTGCATTTTCCAGAGATGAGGGTTTTTCTTCTATATCAGTAACCACACGATACCCCACTCCAGAGATCTTAATTTAAATTCAAACCAAAGAAAAACTAAAACAAACAAAAACCCCAAAAAACATCTAGAGTAAATTTATGTTAATTTATGAGTAGTTAAGCTCAAAGTTGTAAGGACGTGTGCCCAGAGGAAATGGTTTTTATTTTGTCATTTTTTTTCCTGGAAAGGTAATCAAAAGTTATATTACCAAATATGGATGCTGTCTTAAATGTACACGGTTCTTTACATAATATTGTTTGCTTCACAAAACCCTGTGAAGAGAAACTTCTTAATTAGTATATAACACCTGTAATCAAAAATTAATTCTTTAACACTAATTTCTATATATATTATTTGAAATCTTGTTTTATTTGACACTGTACTGGGCACCAAATATGGAGAAAAAACCCTCGGTGTTAAGGGTCATGATTTTAGATCCACGCACAACTGATATGTGCACAAATGGCTGGGACACAGAAACTGACCCAAGTCTGTATCAGATTAAACAAAACAAAACAAAACAAGACAAAACCAAATCTTTGCTTGTCGTGAAATATGGATAATTGTATTACAGACTCCCCAGATTTGGAGATGGTTGGAACTTTGATCTGAAAACAATATGTAAAGAGTTATTCATTTAATTTTATTTTTTTAATGTTTATTTTTGAGAGCGTAAGAGAGAAGGGCAGGGAGGGGCAGAGAGTGAGAGGGAGACACAGAATCTGAAGCAGGCTCTGGGCTGAGAGATGCAGGGCTCCAACTCACAAACTGTGAGGTCGTGAAGTGAGCTGAGGTTGGATGCCTAACCAAATGAGCCATCTAGGCACCCCTATAAAGAATTATTTTTAGAGAAACTTTTATTTTTAAAGCATGTCACGAATTCAAAACTTCCTAAAATTGTAATCACACTGAACAGGTTTCACTAGGTAATATAGAGAAAAGAAAATTTATCACAGAAGACGCATCTAGTTTTTTGAGGCCATTAGTTAAGGTGCTGATTATATTGAACCTAGTATTGATACTGTACTATAAATAAGGTTTATAATTGTTCCTTTAAAAATAAACATTTAAAATGGAAGTGGCAAATTTAAATACACAAAATCCATATATTCAAGTGTGTTTTTAGATGCTCAAATTAGACCAAAGAGAAATAACAACATCAAAGAAGAAAATGATAGACAAAATTATACACCACTTAACGTCCCAATATTGATGATCAATACACAGCTCCAACAGTGTTGATCTAAAATTGTTTAAAATTTTAATCCTAAAGCAAATAGTGACAAATAGCAGTTCAGAAAATCAGATTTGTAGTTTAATTCCCCAGATGTTTTGTCTTTTTTTTTAATGGAAAACTGACTTTAAGCATTAAAATGAAGAATAATAGGTAGCCAAAGATCATTCTTTGTCCAATATCTGTTTAAGAATGCTTACTAATGTTGCCGAAAAATAAACTGTATGGTTTTGGAAGATTAGGATCCCTCAAATATCTGACTGTGCAAGTTCTTTCAGAAAATCACTACAGATTTTTGTAAAACCAGAAGATTGGCTCAGGAAATTTTGACTAATGCAACGTTCTCTAACTGCTTTTTTTAACTGCAGAGGATGGCACAAGCCTATATTATGAGTGTATAAAAATGAATTTTTTGAGAATAGCCTAATGATTGGGCAATAGTAATTATTGCCAAGTATCAGCATTCTGAAACACAACTCTTTCCTACATTATGTAACAAGATAGACAACCTAGTTCAGAAAGATTTTTCAAAAAACACTGAATAAAAATCTCCTTTTAACAAGTAACCAGCTCAGTGGACTCAGGAAGTAGTGGGGCCTTCTCCCCTCCATTTAATGTTAGTTACATAAGTCAGTACTTTCTGAACAGCATCAGAAAACCTACATGATTGGTCAGTGTGTTTTAAATGCACAAATCCTGACGATAAAAAGCTAGAGGAAACCTGAAAATACTCTTGCTCTTCCAAAAGTCAACACAGTCAGAATCCATGCCTCTGAGTGCTGCAAGAGTATAAGTATGTAAGACCCTGATGAGACTGAAAAGCCTACCATAAGACAAATAACCAAACTTAGGAAAAACCGTAGGGTCAACCTCTTTTTTAACAATAGCGCATTTGTGTGGAGTGGGAAAAAAATGCAGTCTAAGAATTCTATGGTCAACCAACTGTCATTCACGTATGTTTTAAATCAAGCGTGAGGCAATTTTACATCATAAAGGCTCAGGGTATATAGTTTTGTATTCAGAAATGCAGAAAGATACACCGGGAAGACATCAAATCAATTCCTAAGTCTACCTGAAATTCGTTCTACAGATGGAGAAGTACAATTAAATGCATACAACTACATATTTTATCTATCTGTTCGTATACATTTTTTTCCTTAGAAAAGAAAAGAATTTTAAACTATGGAGAATTAACTGTTGTTATTGCCTTCAATAAATAAAATTTTATGATGTCATAAAAAATTTTAAATATTAAAAAATCCACAAGACTTCAGTGATCTACACTCGGTATTCCTGTAGTTACATCAGACATAAAAATCAGAGTTGTGTCTTAACCAATATACTAATCTGAAACTGTATGATAATCTATTAGAGATTGAAGATGAGGGTTCTAAGAATGCCATGTATGAATAAAACACATAGTTACAGACAAAACAAAAATTATGTAAATATAAATACATATAGATATATATCCAGAAAATATATTGGTCAAACAATATTGTCCTTGTGTATTCCCATTTGGACTGATGGCCTTCTAGTCAGTTCATCTTTGGACATGAAAGGACATATTTGGACATTAGGTTCACTTCAATTTTCTCTCTTGACTTAGTCTATATTATATCTATATATATTTTTTTAATTTAAGTGTATGAACTTAAAAATGGCCACATAGACTACCAAGTACAAAAAGTATCATTTCATCACAAAACACTTCATTTAAGACATCTTCCAAAACCACCCTGATTTGTAGTATTTGTCAATTTCCATGGTGTAATTACAGACAAAAGTATGAAAATTTATCTGTATTCAGGTATCTTTGCATAACTATAAAACAAACAGTTGCTGCAATTTTTATTTTAGAATAAAAACAGCATACACCTTTCCTTCTGGAGTATGCTGCATAAAAGTGGCATATCACTTCCATCGTTAAAAATGGTGTCAATTAAAAAAAGTGGTCTCAATTTCTATAGCTTAAGTAGACTGCAACATCAAAGAGTAGCATCAGGCATGATAAGATTATAGTCATAGAAACTTTGTACAGACTCAGTAGTTTGCTCATAATTATTATATCTTGATTGACACAGTTTTTACTTTCTTTTAGCTTTCTGGCTAATTCTCCTACCTTTCTCTGTTTTATGCAGCACACTGGAATATTTTTAAAAATATGCTTTCAGTTACATATTAGGTGATGACCTGGTAATCTGGCATTCTGAAAACCAACAAGCAGATAAACAAAACAAACAGGCCTAATTTATCACATTGATCTGTTTCCACTTTGTAAATCCTCCCACCAAGACCAGTTCAAGCCATCAATGTGATGTCACTAAATGTGAAGTTAGGAAGAGCGTATCTTAGAGACTTGGTACCAACTGGCTCCAGTAAGAACACTGTGATGAGTAAATAATACCTCAAGTTTGTGTTTATTCTAATAGTCTACCAAAATATCCATGGACATTTTTGGGAGGTTCCAATACATTGAAGAAAATAATAGTGAATCATTTTAGCATAATGAGAATTTTAAATAACAAACAACATTTTATAAAACTATGAAATGAGAAAAAAACACTTTCCAAATAAGTATTTTATTTAGAATTAAATAAAATGATAGGTTGAGGCTGTTTTATGATAAAAAAAAATCCATTATAAACAATATCACTGAAAGCTTATAAACCATATGTTAGAGTTTGGAAACAACCCAATCAACTAAAAACAAGTGAAAATAATCACTTTGTGTTTTGAGAACTGAACATTTTATGACATGTGAAATAAATTGATAAAATACATGTTTTATGGACCTTTAGATACATCTGTAAAGTTCTTTTTTTTTAAATGCTTTTGATGTGATAAGGTGTATAGTACCCAAAAGTAGACAGTAACCTAGAACAGGAGTTGGTAAATTTTTTTCTGTTAAGAGCCATAGAGTATAAATTTTAGTTTTTGTAGACCATTTCATCTTGTCATGAATGCAGTTCTGTTTGTAGTGGGAAAATGCCCATATCCAACATGTAAATTCATGATCCTGGCTGTGTTCCAACACTGTTTTATAGAAACAAACAGCAGATAGATTTGGCCTGGGGGATGTTCACAGTTTGCTGACCCAACTTTAGGGTGTACTGAATCATGTGGTATTTTTACAGTTATGATTTCAATATAATTTTCTTAGTATTTATAAAAAAAATTAATCTCAATAACCAAAGTAGTTTTAATAATATTGCCCAAGTCAGTAAACAATATTGACTAATTAGTGTTTCTTAAGTAAGATATTCACAGAGCAAACCCAACTGCCAAAAGGACAATGCAATTGAAAATAAAGTGAATATAGTTGTGAACACATTTTCTTTTATATTACGATACCAAAATTTCATAATTAACCATAAGGAGAGAGGGTTACCTACGTGGTAAATAAAGAGAAAATTTGCATATTAAATTAAAATATGTTTAATATAAGTATGTTCATTTTAATCAACAATGAAATCCTTATTCTTACCTTCCATAAGTTTTCCTGTCTGTTCTGCACTTCCTCCAGGAAGAATTTTGGCAATATAGGCTCCAATTTCTCCATTATGTCCAGGGATTTCTTTACCACCCACAATTCTAATTCCTAATCCATTACCTGTATTGAAAAAATAGCAAATTATTAGTAACATTTTAAAGGAACAACAGTTATCATGAGTTATAAGGTGCACATGACGTGAGCTCTGGTGCCCAGAAGCTATCTACAACATGAATATTGGGACTGGACACCAATAACAAAAGGATATTATTCTGAATTCAATAATAGATGATATGAAATAGGACATTCTGAGATTTTTGTAGGATCTACAATGAATCCCCTGATATTAAAAAATAATTTTTGGAATTCAATGATATCACCATGATATAATACAGATATCTTTGTCCACTTTTGGCCAGACACTTTGTAAACATATTGTATAAAGATGTTCTCAGTATAAGAAACACCAGAGTGTATAATTCACTTATGAAATTGAGGAGCATTTCATGTAAAAGACAGTAATAGCTATCATAAATTGAGAAGACACAATTTAAACATACAAATGATTGCAACTGATAAGACAAAAATACAATCATAATTTATGAATTACTATTCATTTTTTAGCCTTAACTCATCAACTAACATTGTGCATTATTAACATGACATTTTTCGTGAGGCAAAATAAAATTCTTGACTGATGAACAACTTAGTAAACTTTATTTCATAGAATAGATTTTTCTGTAATTAGCTACATAGATAAAAAGATGGAGAATGATTATTGTGTGAAAATTGAGTGTGATATAAATGAACTGTTGATGTTTTAAGTTTATAGTTTCTTTATAATCAGCTAAAAATTAGCAAGCGTATATATACAGCACCAGAAATATTTTTATTACAAATGTCAAGGATATTTTAAAAGTACTAAAAGAAAGCAGAATTCTTCTTAAATCAAGACACAATTAGCTATTTCTTTAGATTAAAATTATTTCTATTCAGTGATTGAAGGCCCGTTTTCAACTCTTTCAAAAATCTCTAAATTTTAAAAGACAGCTTTCTTACAGATCCTGTTCCCTTCCCACTTTACTCTTCAAAAACAATCCCTGGAGTCAATACCAACACAGTACAAACATTCAACAAGCAAGTAACACGGGATTATGGAACCCTTCTGCCATTTATCCAGGTAGGGATATATTTTGGTAGAACATCATTTCCAGGTTATATAAGGTAATTCCAAATGAATTTCCTCTCTCCTTTCCTTCCTCCCTTCCTTCCTTGTTTTTACCCTCTTTTCTCCCTCTCTTTCCCTCCTACTTGCCTCCCTCTTTCTACTTTTTTTTTTTTTTTTACCAGGGTAAGTGTTCTGAAGATTGAGCCTCAAAATAAAAACAAAAAAACCCCAAAAACTAAGCAAATCAACTGTATGCATCTAACTTTCCTGCTGTTGTCAATGGGTCATAGTTAAATAAGATACTAGCCTTCTCTGGCCTTACTTATGAAGCTTTTCTGTCACCAGTATCTTGGTCCATTGCTACCCCTGTGAGTAGAGATTAATTTATGATACACATTGAATATAGCTGTGTGAGTACAGAACATCATTTAGTATAGGACTTGGTCTCAACTAAGGCTGCTTACCAACAGTTGAGTTCTTACTTAGACAGTAGTCTTAAAGAATTCACCAGGACTGATTATATAATAAGATATTACATAGATATAAATAAAGGACAACAAATGAAGAAGTTATTACCCATTCTTCATTCAATCAGTTTAGTCTATCTTTTAGTGTGCTAAGGATATTTTGGAAATTACAAAATGAGGATTTTAAAATAGCTGGTCACGGAATTTATCTGTTAAAAGTAATAACAGTTTCTTAAAAGACTTGCTTTCACTTTTCATGATTGAATCCCTCAGAGCTGTAATTTACTACTTGTTAAACTTTTCATAAACACACACACAGATACTGAATTTCTAATGTGGTTGGTGTGTCTTTATCAATTTTGAGACATGTCAGTCTGAGATCCCAAAAGATGATTTAAGACATTTCCTTACCATATAGGCATATGTTCAAGATCATTCCATACATCAAAACTTATTATAATGCTACACTCAGAAGAGTACACTGTAGTAGGGTATAGTAGAGTGCTCAGGGCATTTGGTTTTATTTATTTGTTTTTAAGCTTAAAAAAAACAGAATATAAACATAGCCCATGAAAAACAATTTCAGCACTATATCATATATGGCATAGCATATGTTCAGAATCTACACATGGGATTATTACACCTTGTAAAGGTATAGCTAAAAGAGTAGTTGTGGAACTCTGAAATCTATTCATTGGTATAAGTGACTATTTTTAAAGATTTGGTTATAGTTTCATTCTATAGATGGAAATGTCTTAAGAGTTAAGTAGTTGCATCCCTACTACCATTTAATTTTTGGTGACTGAATACACCTAAAACCCTGTAGAAAAGGATCAGTGAAAGAAAGTTATAATTGTATCCATCTTAATAAAGTAGCACAACATGGGGCGCTTGGGTGGCTCAGTCGGTTGAGCGTCCGACTTCGGATCAGGTCATGATCTTGCGGTTCATGAGTTCGAGCCCCGTGTTGGGCTCTGTGCTGACAGCTTGGAGCCTGGGGCCTGTTTGGGATTCTGTGTCTCCTTCTCTCTCTGCCTCTCCCCCCACTAGTGCTCTGTCTCTCTCTGTCTCTCAAAAATAAGTAAAATATAAGGCTGATGCTAATTTAATAAAGTAGCACAACACAACATTTCTTTAATTGTGTAAAATACATCTTATACCACTGAATTCTAATACTTAAAACACTATACAAATACATGTTATAAGCCTCAGTATCTTTGGTAAAATGAAAGTAATGTACAGCCATGACAATACTGTGGGAAATGAAATTTTATATATAAAGAAACCACTTCAAGCACATAGTAAATTTTCAAGAATTCCTGTTGCTTTGAAATTGCTTTGACATTGCTGTGGTTGCTGCTAGTTTTTCATGTATACAATAAAGTAGCATAGAAATATTAAAATTTGTGATAAAATAGAATGATAGAAAATAAAAAGACTCAGAAAGTATAACTTTTTTTTTGCTTCTTTTATAGTAGTTACATGCTAGTGGGTACATAAGAAGTTTTCTTTATATGATTTGTAATAATTTAAATGTGGACATTTTAACATTTCTATAGCTTCACTTTGATATTTTATGTAGTAAATGCAGATAAAATAAACAAAAATACTTCTATAAAAATAAAACACCCCAGCTCAAATCTAAATTATAGATTGCAATAGAATTGCAATAGAATTATAGAATGCAATAGAAGACCTGGTAAACTCAAGAAGGAACATTAATTTTTAACGGAAATGCTTGTATTTAAATGGTCCTTGATAAGTGATGTTTATATATTACCAAAGTTTTTCAACTTTGGACAAATTTTTATCAACACAAAATCCTTTTGCCTCCCTGCTTTTATTCTATCTCAAAACATTAACAAAATGCTTCCTTAGTTAGATGCCTTGAAAATACAAGGGTTTTGCTCGAGTGAACAGCACGGCAGGGTAGAGAGACGGTAGTTACCAAAGAGAACACAGAAGCTTTAAAAAAGATTGTCAGAAATTACAGTAATTTCACAACAAATAAGCAGAGATGTTACTGAGGGAGTCTTACAGAGAAATCTAACTTTCAAAAATCCTTTAAAGTATGTAAAAAATCCTTTAAAGTATGTAGGGAATATTTATAAGAAAAGAGACATCCAACGATAAAGGTAGCAAGTCATTAAGAGAAAGTATTACCTTAATAACCTTAGGATTACAATTGAAATATACCAGTCTTTTCAAATCCCTATGTATGTTTTAATTATGTGGTAAATATACTACTAGGTAGTCACTTTTAATGTTCCAGTCCAAGATGACAACAGAGGAGGCTCCTGAACTCACCTCGTCCCATGGACACACCGAATCTACAGCTACACGTGGAGCAATTCCCTCTGAAAAAAATCCAGAAACTAGCTGATGACTCCTACATAATGGGTCCGTGCGAAAAAAACAAAATAAAACAAAACAAAACAAAACCCACATCAAAACACGTTTCGGCATACCTTCAACTCCTGGGAGCCATCAAGAACAAAGAAGGCAGTTCGAACAATCGTTAAGATTTGAGAGACAACCAAGAGCACAGGCCAGGCTGAATCATAATGTTTACATTTCTTTAATGTTTATTTATTTTAGAGAAACAGAGACAAAGTACGACTGGGGGAGGGGCAGAGAGAGAGGAAGACACAGAATCTGAAGCAGGCTCCATGCTCTGAGCTGTCACCAGAGAGCACGGGGTGGGGGTGGGGGGCTCGAATCCACAAACCATGAGATCGTGAACTGAGCTGAAGATGGACACTTAACCGACTAAGCCACCCAGGCACCCCTGAATCATAATGTTTAAATCCTACGTGAAACCGTTGCATCAAGACCAGAAGATGTGATTGTTTTATCTAATGCTTAGAAACCAACACACAGAGTCAAAAAAAATTGAAGAAACAGAGAAATGTGTTCCAAACAAGAGAACTAGATAAAATTTCAGAAAAGGACCTTAATGAAATGGAGTAAAGTTATTTATTTAAAAAGTTCAAAATAATGATGTTCAATGAAGTTAGGAGAACAATACATGAACAAAGTGAAAATTTCAACAAACAGAATATATAACAAAGTATCAAAGAGAAATCAGAGAACTAAAGAATAAAATATATGAACTGCAAAATTCATAGAAGGGTTTACTATCAGACCAGAGAAGTAGAGAAAAGATGGGTTAACTTGAAAACAGAGCAGTAGAAGTCACCTGAGAGGAGCAATGAGAAAAAAGAATGAAAAAGAGTGAAAATAGATTAAAGGATTCATGAGATACCATCAAAATGAAAGTCAACCTATAGAATAGGAAAGACTATTTACAAATCACATTCCTGATAAGGGGTTAATATAAAAACATAAAAACTCATATATATAGAACTCATACAACTTAGCAGCAAACAAATAAACAACCTGATTTAAAAATATGCAGAGAAACTAAATAGACATTTTTCCAAAAAGATATACAAATGGCCAAAAGGTGCTTGAAAGGGTGCTCAACATCATGAATCATCTGGGAAATGCAAATCAAAACCAAAATGAGATAATACCACACATCTGGCAGAATAGCTATCATCAAAAAAACAAGAGATAACAAGTGTTGACAAAGATGTGGAGAAAAGAGAACCCTGGTGTACTTGCTCAAGGGAATGTAAATTGGTGACAGTCACTATAGAAAACTGTATGGAGTTTCCCCAAATATTAAAAATAGAATTATCCTATGATCCAGTGATCCCAGTTCTAAGGATATGAAACGGGCTATCAAAGAGATATCTGTACTCCATGTTCATTATAGCACTATTCACAATAGCCAAGATATGAAAACAACTCAAGTGTTTAGTGACAGATGACTGGATAAAGAAGATGTAAGATACACACACACACACACACACACACACACACACACACACACACACACACGGAATATTATTCAGCCTCGAGAATAAAGAAAATCCTGCCATTTGGGACAATGGGGATAGACCCTGAGGACATTAAGCTCAGTGAAATAAACCAGACAAACAAAGACAAATACCGCACAGTGTCACATATACGTGTGAGAAAAAAATTCAAACTTATAGAAACAGAGAGTGGAAAAGTGGTTGCCAGGGGCTCTGAGATGGAAAAGTTCTGAAGATCTAATATAAAACATCGTGACTATGGTTTTAACACTGTATTGTACAAGTGAAATTTACTAAGAGAGTAGAAGTTAAGTGTTTTTACACACCAAAATATAAATACCTGAGGTGATGGATGTCTTAACTAGATGGGGGGGGGGGGGATCTTTTCACAATATATACGTAAATCAAATCACCACAGTGTGCACTTTAAATATCTCACAAATTTATAAGTCCATGGTACATCAATAAAGTTGAAATAAAACACAAATAAAATAAGCTGTGTATAAAATAAAATGAGCATATTAAGGAAAAATCTTTATATTTGGATTTAAATTTAAAGTTTAAATCTAGTTTAACCTTTATTGGTTTATTAACATGTTACATTAAAAGTTCTGGTATTTTAAAGTATTAAAAAGAAAGTTATTATTTTCATTTAAAAATATATGAAAATATTATGATATTACAATTATTAGACCATTAAGTTTAGACAAAATTAAAATCCTTGGTTCATTTTGACAAAACCACATACTACATCTAAACAACAAGGAAAAGCAAAGTCTTGTAAGTGAACACACTATCTTATTAATAGTAGTCTTTAAATCAATGGAGTTTATTATTCACAGTAAAGTTATCACAGGATAATGATGTATTGCAATTTAGTCATGCCATTCATTGGGCTGAAGAAGAAGAAAGATTATCTATATAAATACTAGTGTTAATGAAGTACTAAGGATAATGGAAAAGTTTCCAAAGGATAGTTTAATCGACTCTATTTTTATAGTTTACACATTAATTATACTCCTGAGTGAGGCTATGAAAGTTTATTTTTATATTCTTTCACCTACTAATTTCTGTTATAAATTATCTATGTAAATATTTAGGAAAATAAACTAACATATTAAAAACACAGTAATTTCCCTTTTGTGTCTTACCAAATGCTACATTAATGAACTTATACTTGAGTCTAAAGACCTAAAGAATATTTCATTACTTCACCATTTTCCTTTATCTTTACTAATTTTTGCACTTTATGAGAAAAACATTCCTATAAATACAACAACACATATAAATTACCTTAACAGCAATCCCTACTTGACTGTGTCCAGCAGCATCAAAATGGAAGCACCACATTAATACCAAATCTAATCTGACTCTAACTAAGTCTACAAATTACAAACTCAACTATTCCCATTAGCTTTTTCTAACACAGCCAATTGTTGTATGGAATCCTTTTTTTCTAGTTTTAAATATATATCCTTTACATATATGAAAGATTCAAAGAGAACATTCTTTGTCACATTTCCATCAACAGAATTTCACATTTGTCTTTTCTAATGTAATGTGAGTTAATATTAAGATAAAAATGTTACACAAAGCAAGTATAAAAGGCTATTCATACTCACATCACAGTAGAGGAATTGGGCCCCCCCATTGAATTGCCCCATGACTGAAATGGCCATTATCATGGGAAATAACAAAGACACACACACACACACACACACACACACACACACACACAATGTCCCATATATATATACACACACGTACATATAAAACATTATATATATGCAAAAAAGTCACAAATAAATATCAAAAGATATCGGCAGTCTGGCTTTGTTTAACATCTTTCAAATAAAAGATATTTTGTATACTGATTTTATTAAGGATACATAGGGTTTCCTCTACCTGAAATACTTCAAAAATAATGTCCATCAAGAAAATTTCCCAGGACAGCCACACTACAAAAATCATGTTTTGTTCATTCAATAACACATGGATTTTTTTCTTTATTTTAGCTTATATAAGGCAAATGCAAAATTATAATCATAAAGGTAAAATCTGAGGGGGTTTGCATGATACTTCCATAAAAGGAAATAAAAAAACTTAATTCATTTAGCAGTACTTCCAAAATGAAGTAATTATCTGATATGAAATTGGATGTTACAAAATTAGAAGATTGGGTCAATTTATAGATATGGCCTTAACGCTTACTTGTTTAGATAGTGATCTTAGGATGACAGCCTAGGACTGGGAGCAGGGTCATTTACTATGCATGTTAAAGAAAATTGTTGTATTGGGAGACACTCATGTAACCCTATCACTATTGGTGGAAATAAAATAGTTTAAACTCATAATACAGGAATGCTATGATGACCTTTCCAAAATAAGTGCCAGTTTTATTTAATAAAAGGTAAGTAGGAAGAAGAATACTATTGTAATTAAACACTTATGAAGAAGTGTTCCTTCTGTACTTCTGGAGATACTATAAGATTGTGGAAGACATATTCTATCTTGACTCCCAATAAGTCACTTTGAATGTAGGAGGAACATGTGACTTGGTTCTAACCAGTAGGAGCTGACAAAGGTAATGCGATAGTCACTACCATAATTTTATTCCCTTAGCCCATTAAGACAACAGTTTTCTGCTGGCCCTGAAGAAGGAACCTGCCATGTGTGAGAGGGTAACAGAGGGAACCACAGGGCAAGATGCTCAAGAGTCTCCAGTTGCTGAGAGTGGCTTGGCTGACAGCCAGGGAGCAAAGGGGAGCCTAGTACCATAACGGGAGAAACTGAATTGTGCCAATAACCGCGCTTGCTAGCTTGAAAGACTATCCCCAAGTTCCAGAACAGAATGCAGCCTTAACATGTAGACTGCAGCATTCTGAGAGCCTGACCAGAGATTCCAGTTAAGCTGTGCCTGGATTTCTTGACCCAAGAAAACTGTGAGATACTAAATGTGTGCTGTTTTAAGTCATTAAATTTGTGGTAATTTGTTACATGCCAATAGAAAATACAAAGATAAAAGTGGTTTTCTGTGCACACAATATATATGGACATTATCCTGGTCGCAAAACTTGGGAGACATTTGTGCTTATAGTAGTTACCACAGTGACTGAGCAATAACAGAAGGTAGGAATGAAAGGGAAGATAGGGCAAAAAAATCACCTTTTTTTCCTGCATAAACAGAGGAAGAGCTCAGTTCTGCAAAGCTGAGATTCTGGTATAAAATGTGTAGTAAGCATACAGTATCTAGGCAACACTCAATATATAACTGAATGAATATTGAATGGATAAATACTAAAATGCACATTTTTCTCCAGGTCAGTCTAATGCATCAATGATAAGAGTGTTAACAACAATATAATTGTATTCTATTCTATTCTTAGAAAATGCCTTAAAATTACATCATCCCAGTGGATCTTAAAATAAAAAGAAAAAAACAAAGCCCCCTCTGTTTATACATGAGGAAAATGAGGCTTTGCCAGGCTGAATGCTCATGGCAACACCTGATTATATGGCAAAGGTAGAAGGAAGCCCAAGTAAGTGACCAGCAACGCATCTCCTGCCTGGTTAGCACCTGGTTTAGAATCAGAAGGGATGGATTTGAGAGCAGCACACCCAACACCTCCTTACCCTGTTCAGTTGTAGAGAGGAGAGTGATGGGAAGGATTGCAATTAGGCTTTTAAGAGAAGAAACCATCAGGATAGAGGAAATGTGTTGGGAACCAGCATTTCTCAGTCAAGACTAAGGAGAGGAAATGTTTTGGCTTAGGTGGCCACAGATCATAGCATACCATTTAATCTGTAGCTGGGATTGATTAAATTGATCACTTGATGTTTTGTTTCATCTACGATAATTTTTATTTTTCTACTGATGCATAAAGGTTGATGCCATGCTTATATCTTTATCATATATCACAAAGATGAAATTGTTACTTTTTTAGCATTACAGTTTTAATCATGTTTGTATTTTCACATCTATATACAAATATGAACTGCATATACTGCTGTTAAATGAATAAGTAGTTGGATTAACACTCCTATCTTGCTATGCAACTCTATAAAGAACAAAGTTTCTACAAGCCTGGTAGCATAATAGTTGTTATAATTACTACTATTTGGGGGAAGAACTGAGAAACTGATTAGGTGAGAAAAGTTCTGAATTTGATGAGTCACTTTAGACATATAAATAAAATCTAGGTATCCAGATTATTATTTCGCTACAGTCTAAACCTGTTCTCATCAAAATCAATTTGCTATTGGTGAAGAAAGTGTTTGACGTAGTTCTACAGCTTCTATTTTCCAGTATCTATCAGGAGATACTTTCCATTAAAGAGTGAAATAAGGAGAGAGAGGGAAGATGGCGGCGTAGGAGGACGCTGGGCTCACCGCGCATCCTGCTGATCACTTAGATTCCACCTACACCTGCCTAAATAACCCAGAAAACAGCCAGAGGATTAGCAGAACGGAGTCTCCGGAGCCAAGCGCAGACGAGAGGCCCACGGAAGAGGATAGGAAGGGCGTCGAGGCGGTGCACGCTCCACTGACTGGCGGGAGGGAGCCGGGGCGGAGGGGCGGCTCGCTGGCCAAGCAGAGCCCCCGAGTCTGGCTGGCAAAAGCGGAGGGGCCTGACGGACTGTGTTCCGACAGCAAGCGCGACTTAGCGTCTGGTCATAAATTAACAGCTCTGCTTAGAAAGCGGGAAGGCTGCAGGACAAAGGGAGGGAGAGCTGCTGAGCCCCCGGACGACAGAGCTCAGTTTGGTGGGGAACATAGGCGCTCGCCAGCGCCATCTCCCCCGCACATCCACCAGCCAAAATCCCAAAGGGAACCAGTTCCTGCCAGGGAACTTGCTCGCTCCGCGCAAACACCCAACTCTGTGCTTCTGTGGAGCCAAACCTCCGGCAGCGGATCTGACTCCCTCCCGCTGCCACAGGGCCCCTCCTGAAGTGGATCACCTAAGGAGAAGCGAGCTAAGCCTGCCCCTCCTGCCCCCGTGCACCTTGCCTACCCACCCCAGATAATACGCCAGATCCCCAGCACCACAAGCCTGGCAGTGTGCAAGTAGCCCAGACAGGCCACGCCAACCCACAGTGAATCCCGCCCCTAGGAGGGGTGAAGAGAAGGCACACACCAGTCTGACTGTGGCCCCAGCGGTGGGCTGGGGGCAGACATCAGGGCGGACTGCGGCCCCGCCCACCAACTCCAGTTATACACCACAGCACAGGGGAAGTGCCCTGCAGGTCCTCACCACTCCAGGGACTCTCCAAAATGACCAAACGGAAGAATTCCCCTCAGAAGAATCTCCAGGAAATAACAACAGCTAATGAACTGATCAAAAAGGATTTAAATAATATAACAGAAAGTGAATTTAGGATAATAGTCATAAAATTAATCGCTGGGCTTGAAAACAGTATAGAGGACAGCAGAGAATCTCTTGCTACAGAGATCAAGGGACTAAGGAACAGTCATGAGGAGCTGAAAAGCACTTTAAATGAAATGCAAAACAAAACGGAAACGACGACGGCTCGGATTGAAGAGGCAGAGGAGAGAATAGGTGAACTAGAAGATAAAGTTATGGAAAAAGAGGAAGCTGAGAAAAAGATAAAAAAATCCAGGAGTATGAGGGGAAAATTAGAGAACTAAGTGATACACTAAAAAGAAATAATATATGCATAATTGGTATCCCAGAGGAGGAAGAGAGAGGGAAAGGTGCTGAAGGGGTACTTGAAGAAATAATAGCTGAGAACTTCCCTGAACTGGGGAAGGAAAAAGGCATTGAAATCCAAGAGGCACAGAGAACTCCCTTCAGACGTAACTTGAATCGATCTTCTGCACGACATATCATAGTGAAACTGGCAAAATACAAGGATAAAGAGAAAATTCTGAAAGCAGCAAGGGATAAACGTGCCCTCATATATAAAGGGAGACCTATAAGACTCGTGACTGATCTCTCTTTTGAAACTTGGCAGGCCAGAAAGGATTGGCACGAGATCTTCAGTGTGCTAAACAGAAAAAACATGCAGCCGAGAATCCTTTATCCAGCAAGTCTGTCATTTAGAATAGAAGGAGAGATAAAGGTCTTCCCAAACAAACAAAAACTGAAGGAATATGTCACCACGAAACCAGCCCTACAAGAGATCCTAAGGGGGATCCTGTGAGACAAAGTACCAGAGACATCACTACAAGCATAAAACATACACACATCACAATGACTCTAAACCCGTATCTTTCTATAACACTGAATGTAAATGGATTAAATGCGCCAACCAAAAGACATAGGGTATCAGAATGGATAAAAAAACAAGACCCATCTATTTGCTGTCTACAATAGACTCATTTTAGATCTGAGGACACCTTTAGATTGAGAGTGAGGGGATGGAGAACTATTTATTATGCTACTGGAAGCCAAAAGAAAGCTGGAGTAGCCATTCTTATATCAGACAAACTAGAGTTTAAATTAAAGGCTGTAACAAGAGATGAAAAAGGGCATTATATAATAATTACAGGGTCTATCCATCAGGAAGAGCTAACAATTATAATGGTCAATGCGCCGAATACCGGAGCCCCCGAATATATAAAACAATTACCCATAAACATAAGCAACCTTATTGATAAGAATGTGGTAATTGCAGGGGCTTTAACACCCCACTTACGGAAATGGATAGATCATCTAGACACACGGTCAATAAAGAAACAAGGGCCCTGAATGATACATTGGATCAGATGGACTTGACACATATATTTAGAACTCTGCATCCCAAAGCAACAGAATATACTTTCTTCTCGAGTGCACATGGAACATTCTCCAAGATAGATCATATACTGGGTCACAAAACAGCCCTTCATAAGTTTACAAGAATTGAAATTATACCATGCATACTTTCAGACCACAATGCTATGAAGCTTGAAATCAACCACAGGAAAAAGTCTGGAAAACCTCCAAAAGCATGGAGGTTAAAGAACACCCTACTAACGAATGAGTGGGTCAACCAGGCAATTAGAGAAGAAATTAAAAAATATATGGAAACAAACGAAAATGAAAATACAACAATCCAAATGCTTTGGGATGCAGCGAAGGCAGTCCTGAGGGGAAAATACATTGCAATCCAGGCTTACCTCAAGAAACAGGAAAAATCCCAAATACAAAATCTAACAGCACACCTAAAGGAAATAGAAGCAGAACAGCAAAGGCAGCCTAAACCCAGCAGAAGAAGAGAAATAATAAAGATCAGAGCAGAAATAAACAATATAGAATCTAAAAAAAACTGTAAGCAGATCAACGAAACCAAGAGTTGGTTTTTTGAAAAAATAAACAAAATTGACAAACCGCTAGCCAGGCTGCTCAAAAAGAAAAGGGAGAGGACCCAAATAGATAAAATCATGAATGAAAATGGAATTATTACAACCAATCCCTCAGAGATACAAACAATTATCAGGGAATACTATGAAAAATTATATGCCAACAAATTGGACAACCTGGAAGAAATGGACAAATTCCTAAACACCTACACGCTTCAAAAACTCAATCAGGAGGAAATAGAAAGCTTGAACAGACCCATAACCAGCGAAGAAATTGAATCGGTTATCAAAAATCTCCCAACAAATAAGAGTCCAGGACCAGATGGCTTGCCAGGGGAGTTCTACCAGACGTTTAAAGCAGAGATAATACCTATCCTTCTCAAGCTATTCCAAGAAATAGAAAGGGAAGGAAAACTTCCAGACTTATTCTATGAAGCCAGTATTACTTTGATTCCTAAACCAGACAGAGACCCAGTAAAAAAAGAGAACTACAGGCCAATATCCCTGATGAATATGGATGCAAAAATTCTCAATAAGATACTAGCAAATCGAATTCAACAGCATATAAAAAGAATTATTCACCATGATCAAGTGGGATTCATTCCTGGGATGCAGGGCTGGTTCAACATTCGCAAATC